>NC_091473.1:186568450-186868450 GCF_036971445.1 Narcine bancroftii
TTTCACTTGCATTAATATATAAACTTTAAAGCTTTTTACTGTATTTTCAGTCACATTCTTCGAAAATATTTAACCATCACTACATCTGCAGGTTCCTCCCCCTCCACAGAGCCGCCCAAAACACAAACAGTAACATTATATATTAACCCCCTCCCCCAGGTTTACAGATAAAGCCTCTGACTGGGGTGATTCTTACTAAGCAAGGATAAGGAGACCACTAAGAGAGTCGCCCCCAACGGCGATCAGCATCAACAGCTCCTCATCCTGGGCGACGCCATTTTATTCAAACACAACTTTATTCAAACAGCGGCTATGAGCAAAGCCCAACCAAGGCCCTCTGCTGGCTGAACATTTGTTCCCATCTTCACCAAAGGTATTCGTATTACGTCAGAAAACATTTGATTTTATAATTTTAAACTTCTATTTATTCATTTTCCTCAATTTTATTTTGTTGCCGGTGACTTTGAACAACAGATAACAGGAGTTTTACTATCTCTGTGTTCCCAATGTCCCTGTTCTGGATGCACACTTCAGGGTCTGACCACTTACCCTACCTCGGATTGTGGGAGGAGACTGCAGCAGGTGGGGGAGGAGAGGAGCATGGGAGGAGAAACCTTGTGGCCACAGAGAAAATATGGTCCCTGAAGCTGGGGTGCAGGGGCCAGACTCCGAGAGCTCAGTGTTAGAGCCCCAGTCCCATAAACCAGGGCTCGTGAGTGCGTCCCTCTCTCCCTTCCTTAATTAAGAATTTCATGCAGGTTACATTCTAAACGTAGTCTTACGTGACAATTTTTGACGAACTGTCTGACTGCACAGCCATATACAGAATATTGTCATATACACAAGTACAATGCACAGATTCACTGCCATTCCAACTTGCTGCAGCCACACATCGACAATAGTACAAATCACCTCAAAGCGGCACCAGACAGATGATGCATGTACATAAAATAGATTGTACGCACCCAGACACAGACACCTGCGTGCATTGCCACCACATCCAGAGCCCAGCATGAGCAGTATGGGTGGTGGGGGGGGGCAAAAAAGAGGGGAGGGAATGAATGGCCTGTGGAAATGGACTTAGATCTGAATAACGTGAGCGGAGGAGGGGACATTGCAAACATCCCCAGTAAATCAACACCGAACGTCGGGCATCGGGACCGATTCAGTGAGTCCTGGCTCACAGCCAGCCTGGTGGTTCTTACGGTAAGGGACGCAATACTTGGTTTAAAAAAAAGTGATAGTAGATGGAGGACTCAATCACCACAGACCTTCAGTAGCCAGATGATCTACTCTGCGTCGGCCGAGCAGGTATGTTAGTCATGGCTGGCGATTACAGTCGAACGGCGCACCAGGCACATAGGGGAGAGTAAACGGGACTTCAGGAGGAAGTTGGGAGAACACGACCCAGCCCTTGTCTAGGGGCTCAGCAATGGAGAGGGGGAGGTCAACACCTCTGTGGATCCGTCCAGGAGCCTCCACGATGCAGTCAACAAGGAAGCTCGACAGTTGCTAATGCTTCGTTATGGATCTGGGGAGATTCAGTTCGTCACCGAAAGCTCTTGTAAACTTCTTCAGGTGTACCGCGGAGAGCATTCTGGCCGGTTGCATCACTGCCTGGTACGGAGGGAGCAACTCTCAGGGCAAGAATAAACTCCAGAGGTTGTGAACTTGGACTGCGACATCATGGGCACCAGACTTCACTCCACCAAGGACGTCAACAAGATGCGGTGTCTTAAAGCAGCCTCCATCCTCAAGACCCCACCACCCTGGCATGCCTTCTTCACTCTGCTACCATCAGGGGGACAAAGGTCCAGGAACCTGAAGACAAGCACTCAGTGGAACAAGGGTGGCTTCTTTCCCTCTGCCATCAGATTCCTGAACGGACAACGAACCCAGACATGGCCTTTGACTTATTCTTGTGCTAATTTTATTTATTTTGTAAGGTGGTTTATACAAATATTTGGACCGTGAAGTTGCCGCAAGACCACGAGACTTAGTTCACGACAATGAATTCTGATTCGGAAATGTTTCGGTCAAAGTTCTCCTCCGTGGTGTGTCCGTTGGAGTGGATTGGGGGGGTGGGAGGGTTGGGGGGTAATGCTGTTAGTGCTCCAAAGCTGACATCCGGAGGAAGCCACCATGTCCCCACTGCACCAGATGGGGCACAAACCAACTCCAGGCATCTGCCCAGGAAACAGACACGTCTCAACAAATCATCAGAATTCCTCGCCAACGAACTAGGAAGAGAGGAGGGGGTGGTGAAAGAGAGAATGAAGGAGATAGAGGTAGGAGAGAGAGCTAGAAGGGAAAAGAGAGATAGGAGAGGGGAAGGGAAAAGACAAAGAAGTGGAGATGGTGAGAAGGAGAAAGATGGAAAAGGCATAGGAGAGAGAGGAAGAGGTGTACGAGGAAAAGAGAGGGAGAGAAAAGAAAACGAGGAGGAGAGGGAAAGGTTAGGACAGAGGGTGTGTAGGAGAGTAAAAATATACACAGGAGGGAGGGGGAGGGAGAGAGAGAGGGGGGAGAGAAAGGAGAAGGGAGAGGGAGAGAGAGGGGGAGGGGGAGGGGGGGAAAGGGAGAGGGGGAGGGGGAGGGGGGAAAGGGAGAGGGGGAGGGGGAGGGGGGGGAAAGGGAGAGGGGGAGGGGGGGAAAGGGAGAGGGGGAGGGGGGGAAAGGGAGAGGGGGAGGGGGAGGGAGAGAAAGGGCGCGGGGACGAGGGGGAGGAGAGAGAGGGGGAGAATATCACAGTACAGACCGTTCGGCGCTCGATCTTATACTGTCTCATTATTTACCTCCCAAAATAACATTAAGCCCTTCATCCTCTGTTTTTCATCCATCCATGCTGTTGGAGTCTCCCACACGCCCCAATATCCAGCCCTCCAGCAACAGCCCTGGCACCCGCCAGGCACCCACCACC
Source organism: Narcine bancroftii (assembly GCF_036971445.1). NCBI lineage: Eukaryota > Metazoa > Chordata > Chondrichthyes > Torpediniformes > Narcinidae > Narcine > Narcine bancroftii. The sequence continues at coordinate 186,571,371 of NC_091473.1, forward strand.
ACCCCTGCCTGGCAAAGCATTCCAGACACCCAGCACTGTCTGTGCAGAGAACCACTTCCCCCTGAACTCCCCTCCCCTCCCCTCCCTTCCTTCCTTGTCGGTGGGACAGGGCGAGCGGCTCTCGCTGTGAAATAGCGAGGGGAATCCCCCCCCCGGACCACCCCGGCGTTTCCTTCCCTTCTCGCCCCTGCCTGGGGAGAGGGGGCAGCAGCTGCCCCCATCAAGGGCCTTTCATTGGAAAACCTCGTCTCACCCCCCCCCCCCACCTTGCCAAACTCCCCAGGAAGTGGGGTGGGGGGCGGCGGGACAGGAACTTTCTGAAAACTTTTCCAACGCCCCCCTTCCAAAGTTTGGAGTCAAATAGTGAAGGGAGAGGAATTTAAAACCAGTTATCGTTGTCCAGAAAGTGGCGAAACCAGTGATAAATTAAGTCCAGGGTGGTTTGGATAAAGTAAAACTTTTAATTTTAAAAGAAGTACCATCCAGACACGTCGAAAAGTCCGAGCCCGTGAAACGCAGCGTGAAGTTTGTGGGCGACGGGACAACTTGTTCCAAACCCCTCTCCCTGGACGCGGAACACAAAGAGAGTCGCCTTGATACTCACGGTCTTGCCATTACAGAGGTACATCAGGGAATTGTTCGCCACCCGGGTACTGGGTACGCACAGTACATGCTTCCAAAAGTTTCGGTGGAGCCTTCGCGTCAGAATTCCGTAAATCCTTCGGATACAAAGTGGAGACGGAGAGAAGAGGAGGAGGAGGAAGAGAGGGGGTGGGTAGGTGGTGAGGGGGGGGGGGGGGGGAGAGAAAAGCAACGGCTCGCCCTCTAACTCCAAGATCCCCCTCTCTACCACATGGCCCTCATCAGGCGCCACATGCAGATCAGGATCGAGCCATTCTGCTCCCTGTTCAAGGGGAGGACTCCTTACTTGGCAAAAGATCAAGGTATGAGATGGACTGAACCGGCCAGTGGGAGGGAGGAAGAGACAAGGAAGGGAGAGAGAGGAAGAGGGGCAGTGGGAGAGAGAGTAAGGGGGAGAGGCGGAGGGAGAGAGGAGCAGGGGGGGAGAGGGAAGGGGAGGGAGAGGGAAGGGGAGGGAAAGTAGGGGGAGGGAAGGGAGAGACAGGAAGGGGGACGGGAGGGAGGGAAGGGGAAGGGGGGACAGGAAGAGAAAGTGGAGGGAGGGGAGGCTAGGGGGAGACTGGAAGGGAAAGTGGGAGGGAGAGAGGGAGAGAGAGAGACAGGAGGGGAGGGAGAGAGGGGGAGGAGAGGGAGGGGAGGGAGAGAGGGGGAGGAGAGGGAGGGGAGGGAGAGAGGGGGAGAGAGGGAGGGGAGGGAGAGAGGGGGAGGAGAGGGGGAGGAGAGGGAGGGAAGGGAGAGAGATGGGGAGGGAGAGGCAGGAAAGGAAAGTGGAGGGAGGGAGGGGAGACAGGAAGGGAAAGTGGGGGAAGGAGGGGAGGGAGAGAGAGGGGAGGAGGGTGGGGGGGAGGGGAGGAGGGTGGGGGGGAGGGGAGGAGGGTGGGGGGAGGGGAGGAGGGTGGGGGAAGGGGAGGAGGGTGGGGGGGGAGGGGGAGGAAAGGGAGGGAGGGAACGGGAGTTCTCCACTATCCTCAAAGGGAAATAAAGTTCAACAGGAATCTGCATGATTGTTGTGAGGTTTTTTTGGGGTTTGGAAAAAGTGACAGAAAACAAAAGATTTTTTTTTATACACGTTTGCATAACTTGGACTCTGGCCCATGATTTCTACCCCTCTCAGACCTTTGCCTTGTGCCACTTTGTTTTGGGTTGATCCGATCCTGCTTTTCCTGAAACAGGGCTAATTGCAACAAGGAGGAATTCGGCTACGATCACCATTCACTCACAGAAGCGGCAGGTGGAACTTAGCAGGTCTTGCCGCGTCCACAGATATTTCGGGCCTACTCGGTTTCTCCATCCAGCACTTCTGGCAATTTGGGGGGTGGGTGGGGGGGGGTGGGGAGCACTCGAAGGAACGCGGGAAAACAAGAGCCAGGAGGGTGGGGCAGGTGGGATTGTACTGTAAGGCCTTCCCAGCCGCAGTGATCCTGCCAGAGGGAGGAAGGACCTTTGGGACAAAGTGAAAGGCTTGTCCAGCTTTTTCAAAGTTCAGATTTATTGCCCGAGTACGAGGGTAGTATTACCATTGACTAGATCTACTTGTGCAATAATCTATACAGTGTAATTGTTGACCCCCTTTTCTTGACCCAACCTTCTGTCCACCTGCCCATCCGAGCCCCGACCGCCACTGGAGCTCCCGATGCCCCGACCGCCACTGGAGCTCCCGATGCCCCGACCGACACTGGAGCTCCCGATGCCCCGACCGCCACTGGAGCTCCCGATGTCCCGACCGCCACTGGAGCTCCCAATGCCCTGACCACCCGCCCACTGGAGCTCCCGATGCCCCCGACCGCCACTGGAGCTCCCGATGCCCTGAACCACCCGCCCACTGGAGCTCCCGATGCCCTGACCTCTTTACCGGAGCTCCCGACGCCCCCAGCCACGGACTTACCACCTGGTCCCGGCCATCCGAGCTCCCAACGCCTCAAACGACGACACAGGTACTTACTCCAGTCAAAAGTAGTATCCCTGTAAAGTCAACCCCCCCACCCAAGGGCCATGCAAAAAAATCTGTACTCAAGAAAAGATACATACACATGTATCGGTGCCACAAGACTCACCCCACCAGGTTCAGGAACATCTACTACCCTTCCACCATCAGATTCCTCAACAACAAACTCATTGAAGGAGTCTTACCTTTGCATTTTATTGATCTTTTTCTCTCTGTATTGCACAATCAGTTTGTTTACATTTTGTTTCCATGTGTACGTTGAGGACAGTTTTTTTTTGCTCTATCAATACTGCCTGGCTCGCAGGAAAAAAGAATCTTGGGGTTGTAGGCAAGGCCCTGTATGTACTCTGGCAATAAATCTGAATATCAAACAAATAAAGAAATGTAAACAAACTGACTGCAATACAGAGATAGAGAAAAAATATCAATAAAGTGCAAAAAGAAGAGTCCTTAAACGAGCCCCTGATAGAGTTTGTTGTCAAGGAGTCTGATGGTGGAGGGGGGAGCAGCTGTTCCTAAACCTGGTGGGTGTGGGCCTTGTGGCACTGAGGCCTCTTTCCTGCTGGCAACAGTGAGAACAAAGCGTGTGCTCAATCCACAGGGCATGAAATGTAATGTCTTGATGGGGAGACCGTCGTCCAACATTACAACAGAATTTCAATGATCTGGGAAAATGGGCTAAGAAATGGCGGTGTGGGGGGGGGGGAAATTTAATTTGGACAAGTGCGAGATCGCAAGGTAAAGGAGGCCTTTCGGCCCATCGAGTCTGCTCCATAACCACCCTGAGCTAACCTGTTCTCACCTCTAAGTTCCTTCTCTCCATATCCCTCAATACCCTGACTGATTAGATACCTATCAATCCACAACTCTCTGGCACATGCGTCATAGGGATATTGTACTTTGGGGGAATTAAACCAGGGCAGGGCCACGGAGACGATTCTACAATAGAGAGACAGAGTGTAGACCACTGTGGGCCAGTACAGGTACAGGCCCTTCAGCCCACAATGTTGTGTCAACCCATGTCAACTGATTCAACAAGCCAATCCTTTCCTACCTCACTCCCTTAACCCTCTATTTATCTTGCATCCTTGTACCTGTTTCGGTGTCCTTTGAATGTCCCCAATTGAACCAGCTTTCATCACCATCCTCGGCAATGAATTTCAGGACCCCATTCTTCCGTGTGGAAAACTCACCGCTAAACTTCCCCCACTCAGGTGTCCTCTGGTATTTTAATACTGTCGCCCTGGGAAGAAGGCCCTGCCTAAGCCCTTCATAATCTTATAAACTTCTATTAAGTCACCTCTCATAAGGGTTTGCTTAAGGAGGGATGTGGGTGGGAAGAAAAAGTTTGAAAACCACGGTTTTAATCGTCCCTCATTGTCGTTATGTGCACGGGTTCAGAACTCCAAAATATTTCAAAACAATTGGGTCTGGAATAGTAATTCTCAACCTTCCCTTCCCACCCACATCCCGCTGTAAGGAATCCCTTGCCGCCCAATTACACCCAATTGACCAACAACCCCGCCCCGGTACGATCTGTAGGAAACTAGAGCCTACCCACCCCCCCCCCCGAAGAAACCCCACACAAACACGGGGAGAACGTACAGACGGCGGCAGATTCGAACCTGGGTCGCTGGGGCTGGAACGACGTGGCGCCCCACTGGTATGCTCTAAGTTCATGCGCAGGGCTTGAGACGAGACAGGACCCAGTGGAACCCTGTACTGTAAAGGACCTCACAGCCAAGCAGTGAAATGGAGCTGCTGCTTTGCTGGTTCAATCCTTACCTCCGGTGGGGTCCGTGCGCAATTTGCACATTCACCCTGTGAATGCCCATGTTCCTCCCCTTCCCTGACCGCGGGGCTTCTGCTAGCCCCTCACGTCCCTACAGTGTTGGTGACTTAACTGGTTAACTAAGTTAACTAAGTGAACAGTAAGAGGGTGAAGGGAAGAATGTGGAATGTTGCAACTGTATAAAGTACTGGTGAGACCGCACCTGGAGTACTGTGTCCAGTTCTGGTCTCCATATTTGAGGAAGGATCTACTGGCTTTGGAGACGGTCCAGAGGAGGTTTACTAGGTTGATCCCTGGATGAAAGGGTTGACTTATGATGAAAGATTAAATCGTCTAGGATTGTATTCGCTCGAGTTCAGAAGAATTGGAGATCTTACAGAAACATATAGGATTATGTGGGGGGGCTGGTAATTACCAGCCCCCCCACATCTCCATCGGGCACACAAAACTCAAAACGGTCAACCAGTTTACCTATCTCGGCTGCACCATTTCATCAGATGCAAGGATCGACAATGAGATAGACAACAGACTCGCCAAGGCAAATAGCGCCTTTGGAAGACTACACAAAAGAGTCTGGAAAAACAACCAACTGAAAAACCTCACAAAGATAAGCGTATACAGAGCCGTTGTCATACCCACACTCCTGTTCGGCTCCGAATCATGGGTCCTCTACCGGCACCACCTACGGCTCCTAGAACGCTTCCACCAGCGTTGTCTCCGCTCCATCCTCAACATCCATTGGAGCGCTTACATCCCTAACGTCGAAGTACTCGAGATGGCAGAGGTCGACAGCATCGAGTCCACGCTGCTGAAGATCCAGCTGCGCTGGATGGGTCACGTCTCCAGAATGGAGGACCATCGCCTTCCCAAGATCGTGTTATATGGCGAGCTCTCCACTGGCCACCGTGACAGAGGTGCACCAAAGAAAAGGTACAAGGACTGCCTAAAGAAATCTCTTGGTGCCTGCCACATTGACCACCGCCAGTGGGCTGATATCGCCTCAAACCGTGCATCTTGGCGCCTCACAGTTTGGCGGGCAGCAACCTCCTTTGAAGAAGACCGCAGAGCCTACCTCACTGACAAAAGGCAAAGGAGGAAAAACCCAACACCCAACCCCAACCAACCAATTTTCCCCTGCAACCGCTGCAATCGTGTCTGCCTGTCCCGCATCGGACTTGTCAGCCACAAACGAGCCTGCAGCTGACGTGGACTTTTTACCCCCTCCATAAATCTTCGTCCGCGAAGCCAAGCCAAAGATAGGATTATGAAGGGTATGGATAGGATAGATGTAGGAAGGTTTTTTGAGCTGGCTAGGGAAACTAAAACGAGAGGACACAGTCTCAAGATTCGGGGGAGTAGATTTAGGACAGAGATGAGGAAAAATAGTTTTTCCCAGAGAGTAGTGAATGTTTGGAATTCTCTAACCAGGGAAGTGGTTGAGGCTGCCTCATTAAACATATTTAAAATTCGGTTAGATAAATTTTTACATGATAGAGGAATTAGGGGATATGGGGAGAAGGCAGGTAGGTGGAGTTAGGTCATAAATTAGATCAGCCATGATCGTATTGAATGGCGGAGCAGGCTCAATGGGCCATTTTTGGCCTACTCCTGTTCCTACTTCCTATGTTCCTATCAGTGTAAATAGGTGCTGGAAGGTTTTGGGAGAAGACGTTGGGGGAGGTTCAGAGAAAGTTTACCAGAACGATACCAGGAATTAAAGAGTTAGCACCAAGAGTAACGATTGTTGGCTCTCGTTGGAGTTACAGAAGGATGAGGGGAGCCTCGTGGTGACATTTTGAATGTTGAAAGGCCTGGACAGAGTAGATGTGGTTTCCCATGGGAGGACAAGAGGGCATCAATTTAAAACAGAAATGTCTTTGGCCAGAGGGACGTGTGTCTGTGGAACTTGTCGCAGGCAGTGTTGGGACTGCGGTCATTGGGTGTATTTAAGGCAGGTATTTGATTAGTTGGGCATCAGGGCTAATGAGAAGTGGGGCTGAGTGGGAGGATGGATCAGCTCAGGATTATTATGGGGGTGAGGCGGGTCGATGGGCTGACTTCTGCTGAGTCAGCATAGACCTGGGTAGCTGAGGGGGCCTGTTTCCCCCCTAAGCTGAGATCCAAATTGGGAAGGAGTGGGGGGGATGGAAAGGAAGGTCTTGGATGCATCCAGAGAGAACTTTCATTTGGGAATGCGTTACTGCTGGGGAACGGAGCAAGCGAGTGGGCCGTGTCATTGACGAGCGCTGCCACGGCGCCAGTGACCGGCGCCAAATCTGTCACTGTCTGAGAGAAGTCGGTGCGTTCTCCCAATTTCATCTGGGTGTTCTGGCTTCCTTCCACCCCGCCAGAACAAACCCGGGGTTATAGGTTAATTGGGTGTAACTGGGTGGTACAGGCTTGTGCGTCGAAAGGGCCTCTTACCCAACTGTAGCTCTAAATTTAATACCTTTTAAGAATGCCCAGCAAGCTCCCTCAGATCACCTTGTCGATTGTGTTGGTCAACGGATACCAGGAAGCCCCCCTCTCCTATCAGCTGATCTGCATTGGCCCAAAGGAGCCAGCTCAGTAAAACCTCTCCTTCGCTCTGGGCAACGCTCCCTTGGACCATCAGCCAAGGCTCCCCCCCACCCCCAACCTGAACCCACCCTCCACCCCAAGCACAGTAACATTTCAGGCAGTGGTGTCAGGGACATGACCTGGGCTCGTCACTGAACGAGATAGACCTACCCTGAGCCCCAGCCCACAGAAGGGGTTAAAGCAATGACAAGAAGGAAAGGGCCAGGTTAAATTAATGCCCTCTTGTCCTCCCATGGGAAACCACATCTACTCTGTCCAGGCGTTTCAACATTCGAAATGTCTCTATGAGGCTCCCCTCGTCCTTCTATAACTCCAACGAGAGCCAACAATCATTCCTACTTGCTGCTCTTCTCGCACTCAAATCACTAATGAGGAGTGACAACAATTAGAGCTGGAAATCGGTTTAAGTAAAACTGACTGCGTAAAACAGAGGTCCTTAACACTGTCGTTCAAGATGATGATGATGGGGGGGGGGGTGTGATTGTGTATATTTCTGTGAGTGTGTGTGCACATCTGTGAGTGTGTATAATCTGTGAATGTATATCCGCGTGTGTGTCTGTCTATGAATGTGAGTGTGTGTGCATCCGTAAGTGTGTATTTGTGTGAGTATGCACGTGTGTGTGTGTGCACATGCATGTGCATGAATGTGCGTGTGTGCATCTGTGTGTTTGTGCGCACGTGTGTGTTTATGTTTGTGCGTGTGTGAAAATGGCTGTTTCTGGAGCTGCTGTAATGGCAACTCTGCCACTAGTGTGAACTTGGAAGAAGAGGGAGCGGAGCCACAGCGCTGCTCCAGAGGGGGTCAACTGCCCGGTCCTAAGGCCGATGGCTCTGTACCAAACTAAAATCCTGCCACTGTGCTCAAGATGGCGGTGGCTGTACTGAGCAGCAGCAACAAGGGAAGCAGTGGACCGGCAGACGGCACCAGAAACGGGGAGAACACCCCTCCCTAACCTGTCAAGGAGATGACCCTTCAGGGATGGTGACCACGGCGATGGACCAGCGAGGGGCTCAACAGTGGAATGTCCCACACAGGCACCAGCCTGAACTTCAGGCCCAAACCTTCAACGTAGTCAGGAAGCCTTCAGTGCCTGAGCCCTTCTTGCCCTCAGTGCCCTCTCGAATCTGGGTTCCAATACCTGATGTTCTCGATGGTGGGGAGAATTTTGCCTGTGATCTCCTGGGCTCTGCCCACTACCTTTTGCAGGGCTTTACGTTCAGGGGTATTGGTGTTCCCAGACCAGGCCGTGATACAGCCGGTCAGCACATTTTCCACCGCACCTCTAGAAATTTGCCAGAAAGTTGCTGTATTCAAAATTAATATAAAGGCAGGGATTCTAACCAAGTGCTCAGCGTGTAGCGATTGATATATTCCAGAGACGGGATTGTGGCGTTTCAGAGTGGATACAGTCTTCCTGTTGGCCGCAATGTTGACGGCTGCAGCCAGTAACATTTTAGTAGGGAACTGACCGGCTGACAAACATATGAATGTGCTAATGTTGTGTCTGACCCCGGGAGTGTGATGGGACAGTGCGGAGGGAGCTTCACTCTGTGTCTGACCCTGGGAGTGTGTGATGAGACGATGTGGAGGGGGCTTCATTCTGCAGAGGCTGCGGGAGGTGAATCCACAGACACTCAGTGACCCTGAAGGGACCTCTCTCAGGGCAGAACCAGGAGACACCTTCCAGATTCAGGGTCGCAGAGTTAGGACGGGGATGAAGAGGGACCACTTTTCCCAGAGGGCGGTGAACCCATGGAATTTGCTCCCCACTGAAGTAGTGGAGATGACCTCAGACAATATATTTATGACCATGTTGGTTGGATTTTTACAGATTTGGGGAATTGAGGGATATGGGGATAAAGGTGGGTTGACGGAGATGAGCCGATCATCAGATCGGCTGTGATCTCATTGAATGACGGAGCAGGCTCAACAGGCCGAATGGCTGCCTCCTGCTCCTATTTCTTACCCTCTCCTATTGTTAGGAGCGTTGGGCAATGCTCATGGAGACTCTTTGCCCTACGGCGGCAAAAGTTGAAGCATATCACGTATATGACGACTTTAATGTACTATAACGTACTAATAGATGGAATCTTGAACCTCCCTGAAATCCTCTCACCCTTCGGACCTCGACGTTGTGTTGAAAGATCTATTCCCACCAAAATAAAAAGCCCTTCCTACCCCATATTTTGCTTCCATCCTTGGGCCTGTCTATTAAATTCCCCTAATGTTCCAGCCTCCTCCACCATCCAGGTACCCATTACACTCTGTGAAAAAAAATGTACCCCTGACATCTCCCCTAAACTTCCCTCCCTTCTTTTTGTACAGACGTCCTCTGGTGTTTGCTGTTCCCACCCTGGGAAACAGGCGCTGGCTGTCCACCCTATTCAACAATAAACTCGTGATCATTCATCGTGGCTGCACGCAGCGGTCAGCACAGCGCTGTGACCGGGATTCAAATCTGGCGCTGTCTGCAAGGAGTTTGCACCTTCTCCCCGTGTCTGCGTGGGCTGCCTCCCACCATTCAAAAAAGTACCGCAGTTGGAGGTTAATTGGGTGACACGGGCTTGTGGCCCTGATATCATGCTGTGTGTCTCAAGTTAAATGATCAACCAGAAATCTCTTCTGGAGGCAGGTTATGATAGCAGAGTAACCAGGCCAGAGAGCATGAATGGAGAGGGGGGGAGAGGTTCTCCAGGTCAACAAGCAGTTAACTGGGCTAACGTCTTAATTTGGCAGGAATTCTCTGCGCAATGGGATGGGGGAAGGGTTGGAGAGTTGGGTGGGAGGGGACAACGAAGCCGTGTAACAATATTAGCCATCTGTTACTGTTTTCTGTCGCTCCGCAAAAGTTTGTTGACATCAGCGAATCTTTTAACCGTCTCGACATCCCAGCGGGACGCTGGGAGCTGAGGAGGTCCCAGTGAAATCTCTGCACCCCTGGGTGCCTTGGCACCTGCACGGTTGTCAAGAAAAAGGGCTGGCTTCGGGGGGGGGGGGGGGTCATAGCGGGATTTGAGTGAAGGGACTGAGGTGGGTGGGGGGTACGGGGTAAGCTAGTGTGGATTAGAGTAATGCTGGGAATGTAATAACCGTCTCTTCAGAGGGGGGGAGGGGAGAGAGAGGCGAGAAAAAGAGAGAGGAGAAGAGGGAGGAGAGATGGAGGAACAGTGAGGAAGAGGGAGAGGAGGAGGAAGGGTGAGAGAAAGAGAAGGGAAAAGGAGGGAGGGAGAGATAGAGGAAGTGAGGAGGAGGGTGAGAGAGAAGGGAGCAATAAATGAGAGAAAGAGTGAGAAGAGAGGTGAGAGAGAAAGAGAGGAGGGAAAAGGAGGGAGGGAGAGATAGAGGAAGTGAGGAGGAAAGGGAAGGAAAGAAAAGGGAGGAATAAGTGAAAGAGATAGAAGAGAGGGAGAGAAAAGGCAGAGAGAGAGAAAAATAAAGGAGGGTGAGAAAGAAAGGAGAGAGAGAGAGAAAAAAAAGGCAAAGTAAGACAGAAATGGCAGAGAGAGAGAACAAATCACCACGTCACCATATTGCAAGAGAGAAGCTGGTGATTTGATCATATCATGTAGATAGGCTTCTCGTGGTGTGGGAGCAAGGGGAGGGTTCAAGAGCCTGATAGCTGTCGGAGAAACCAGGTCTTGAACCCACAATTGCAGGGCCTCAGGCTTCTGCCCAAAGGGAGTGGCAGGAGGAGGCTGTGACCATGGTGATGGGGGGGGGGGGGCGGTTTCTCTTTGACGCTGTTAAACAAAGGAGGTCTGCAGTCGCCGGGGTTCCACACAAACATCCTGGAGAAACTCAGCCGGTTATGCAGCGCCCAATATGAAGTAAAGAGGAACTAATGTTTTGGGCCCGGGCCCTTTGTCCGGGGGCTGACATTGGCTGCCTTGGCAGGGGCCTTTACCCCAAACTGGGAAATTATTTTCCCATACTTTTGCTCACCCATAAATTAACAACCTTGTTTACATTCGTTGTCTGTTTACAGTTTTTTTATTTGTTTACATGTTTACAGATTATCTTTGCACTACCAATAAGTGGTAATTCTACCCAATAAGTGGTAAATCTGCCCGGCCCACAGGAAAAAAAGGTATTTCAGGGCTGCATGTGATGTCACGTACGTACTCTGACCATAAATCTAAATCAGAATTTCTCCAGCATCTGCAATCACAGTGTCTGCAGACCTGGGCATTTCACTTGTCAAGTTTGGGCCATCCTTAGCAGGGCAGCTATGTTATCTGCAGCACTCCCGCCCCCCCCCCCCCCCCCCACCTTCTGATCAGGTGCAGTAACCTTCCACATGCCAGCTTGCCTTCTGGAAATCAGGCCATGCATCCGGTTCCCCCCTTGATCCAACTGAATGTTGACCCTCCCTCCCCATGTTCCCAGCACCTCCTGCCTGGAATGGACGCTGCAAAACCCTGACCCCCCCTCCCACCCTTTCTGGGGCACTGCTCCCATGCAAAACTCTGGGCTTCTCGAATCTGGTTTGATCTCTGCTGAGACTGATTTTCAACGGATTACATCCTGGTGTTTTGTATCTCAATTGGGTGATGTTCAAATCCTCCCCTGGCTGGACCTATCGGTTTCTTCAAGCTGGGTAATTGCTGGGCAGACAGATTACATCAGCCGGTATTAGCTTCTCATTAAAGGAGCTTGGAGGAGATCAGTGGGGTGGTGGGGTGAGGCACAGGGCAAAGTGTGCAATGAGCTCGAAGAGAGAGAGAGATGCACACACACAGACAGTCAGAGGTACACACACACAGACTCTCAGTCAGAGGTGTACACACACACACACACAGAGTCACAGACTAAGTCAGAGGTGTACACACAAACTCACAGTCAGAGGTGCACACACACACAGACTCGGGTGAGAGAGAGCGACACACACAGACAGAGATATAGAGACACACGGACAAAGACAGATGCAGACCAACACACACCACAGGAGGCCCTTCGGCCCACTGAGTCTGCACTGACCATAATTTCCACTGGTCTTTTTTCCACCCCTCCCTGATGTTGTGGGGTGGTCACAACAGCTAGTTCACCCAGCAACCTGCACGCCATAGGGAAGTGGGAGCAAATCCAGATGGTCACTCAGAGCGGACATACTCCACACAGGCAGTGCAGGAGATGGGGATGGAACCCGGGGCTTTATCTTGAGAAAGGCCCCTGCCTCAAAGCCCTGAGTGACCATAACCCCCCTCCCTTCCACTGATGCTGCCTGCTATCTGAGGTCCTTCAGCTTCTCTTCCTCAAGATTCCAAAGACTGCAGCTTTGGTTCTCTCCAACTTGAAAGCTGGGTTGGTTGGTGTGGAAGCCGGGGGTTGGGGTGGGGGGGGGGGAGCGAGGTTGGCGCAATGTCGTTACAGCACCAGCAACTGGGGTTCGGGTCCCGCGGCCTCCACAAGGAGTTTGTGTGTTCTCTCTCCTCCCCCCCCCCCTGACTGCACAGTGTTTCCTCCAAGTGCTCCACTTTCCTTCACCCTGGGGGTGGGGGGGGGGGTGTAGGCCAATGGGGCACTCGTGGGCCTAAAGGGCCTGTTACTGTGCGGTGTGGAGACAGGCTTTGTTTCGCAACTGTCTCCGGACCCGAATCCACTGATTCTGACTCTTTCTCTCCCCCCCCCCACCCCCCGAACTCCAACGAGCAGGGAATTCTCCCGCAGATGGGGAGGGCCAATGAAAGGGTTAATTGTAAGTCAAAAAGGTGCTCTGTGCTCCCATGGGGACGGCAGGGAACTGAGGAAGTAACACCTAATATGTCCCGACTGACATTAACAAAGCTCGGGGCGTGCTCCGGGGGACCGAGTCGTCAATGATGGCTCGGTCTCTCTGTCTCCAGGAACCACAGGGTTCAGCAGAGGCCCGGAGTGGGGGGTGTCAGGCTTGTAGTCTCACTGCTCGAAGGGAGGTAACATACGAGTGAAACAAGGAAGGTTGCAGCAAAGAGCAACAGTCAGTGGAGGTACCGGAGATCGCTAACGATCAGAATTTATTGTCACGAACACGTCACAAAATTTGTTGTTTTGGGACAGCGTTGCAGTGCAAAAATCGCTGTAAATTACATTTTTAATTTAAAAATCTGAATAAATTATTGCAAAAGAAGAGAACGTCCATTTCGTGGTCTGTGTGGTGATATGTAATTACACACCCCTGGTGACCTTGAATATAAAGCAGTCCAGAGCTACAGTCTAGCCTTCCAGGTTTGTCTTGCAGAGAGACAAGACCTCTTAGTGTACATATTAGTTTATTAAATTGTAATTTTATACTCGCACTGCTGGTGTGGTTATTGTCATAGTTAAATGTAGACAGTCTGATGGCGGAGGGGAAGATGCTGTTTTTGTACCACAGGGTGTTCATCTTCAGGCTCCTGCACCTCCTTCCTGACGGTCAAGTTACTGTCATCAAGTATTAGGGTGGGGGGGAGGCAGTGATCGAGTTCGATTTGAGATTTAACAGGGGGAAAATAAAGTCAGGTGTATTTGTGGGGACGTTCCTCACTGGGCTGGCCCGCCTGCTGAACCTGTGGCCCCTCCCCTTCAGACCCCTAATAAAGGCTGAGCCCTAGTCTGTTCCTTGGGCTTGAACCAGCAGTGTGCTGAGGCAGGCTTGGATCTTTAGATCAATGAAGCCTCGTGTCTGTGAGTATAAAAAAACACACACAAACTCAGCAGGTCAAACAGTGCCTTTATGTAGCAAAGGTGAAGATGCAACACCAACGTTTCCGGCCGGTGCCCTCCGTCGAGGTGTCACCAACATTTCGGGCCGGAGCCCTCCGTCGAGGTGTCACCAACGTTTCAGGCCGGAGCCCTCCGTCGATGTTTCGCTAACGTTTCCGGCCGGTGCCCTCCGTCGAGGTGTCGCCAACATTTCGGGCCGGAGCCCTCTGTCAAGGTGTCACCAACATTTCGGGCTGGAGCCCTCCGTCAAGGTGTCACCAACATTTTGGGCCGGAGCCCTCCGTCGAGGTGTCACCAACACTTCGGGCCGGAGCCCTCCGTCGATGTGTCGCTAACGTTTCGGGCCGGAGCCCTCTGTCGAGGTGTCGCCAACATTTCGGGCTGGAGCCCTCCGTCGACGTGTCACTAATGTTTCCAGCCAGTGCCCTCCGTCGAGGTGTCGCCAACATTTTGGGCCGGAGCCCTCCGTCATGGTGTCACCAACGTTTCGGGCCGGAGCCCTCCGTCGAGGTATCACCAACGTTTCGGGCCAGAGCCCTCCGTTGACGTGTCACTAATGTTTCGGGCCGGAGCCCTCCATCGAGGTGTTGCCAATGTTTCAAACCGGAGCTGTCCGTTGAGATGACTCAGGCCCGAAACGTTCGTGATGTATAAAGGCTACATCAAGGCACTGTTTGACCTGCTGAGTTTCTCCAGCGTTTGTGCGTTTCTTCACTTAACCACCGGGATCAACAGAATCCTGCTTCTTATGTCGTGTCTGTGAGTGGGCATCGATTGCGCTACAGTATTTCAGTGGAGTAAAGGGAGTAACAGGGGCGCGGGAGAGGAACCGGCCAAAATATATTGGTGGGTAAAAGGGGGCTTGGCAGCAATGGATGGCCTTTGGGGAAGGGGCGGGATAAAGACACGTAAACAAGGGGAAAATATTCGAATGGAAAAAATGTCACAGCTATGGCTGACCAGGGACGTCAAAGCCAAAGTGAAAGCAAAAGAGGGTATAGAAGGAAGCAAAAAAAAAATAATCGGGGTAAAATAGAGGATCGGGAAGTTTTAAAAAACTTACAGATGGTAACAGAAAAACTCAGAAGGATGGAAAAGATTAGTCGGCCCACATCAAAGAGGATACAAAAAGCTTCTTCAAGTACAGAAAGAGTATAAGGGTGGTGAGAGTAGATAGGGGGCCATGAGAAAAATGACGCTGGAGAAATAATAATGGGGCACCAGGAGATGGCAGAGGAACTGAATTAGTATTTTCCATCAGTCACAAAGACACGAGCTGTGCGCCAGATGGCGTAGGGCATCAGGGAAGGGAAGTGAGTGGAGTTACTGTTTCAAGAGAGGTGTTCAGAAAGCTGAATGGTCTAAGTTTCTAGAGGGGTCGCATCCTCAGGCCCTGAAAGAGGTGACGCTGGAGACTGTGGGGGCATTTGGTAATGATCTTTCAGGTCGACAGGTACCTAATTAGTCAGGGGACAAGGCCGGAACTTGGAAGTAGACGGATGCTCAGGGAGGTTTTGTGAAGCAGACTCGATGGGCCAAAGGGCCTGCTTCTGTTCCATTCTCTTGTGAGATTCTGGTGTGGTCCTGAAGGACTGGGGGAGGGGGGAAAGAATCCGCAAACGATATATTTCTCTGGTAGGTTGAACCGCCGCTCTAGTACTTTAAATAAATAATTCCATTCTACCCTGTCAACGGCTTTCTCTGCGTCAAAAGCAACCGCCACTGTTGGAGTCTTCTTTCCTTGTACTGCATGGATTAAGTTAATGAACTTAGAGATATTGTCCATTGTTTGTCTTTTCTTAATAAATCCAGTTTTGTCAAGTTTTACTATTTTTGGTACAGACAGGAATCTGTTTGCTCATAGTTTTGCTATTATCTGATTCCACCTACATTGAATTTACCCATCGTTATTGAATGAAGATCTACCGGGACCAATGCCTGAAGAGGGCGCACAAAATCAGTGAACCGGTGCGGACTTGAAAGGCCAACATGGCCTGTTTCCACTCCATAAATGGTTATATGGATGCCCCATTGTTCAAGAAGGGGAGGAGGCAGGCAGAAATTATAGGCTGGTTAGCCTGACATCAGTGGTTGGGAGTTGATTGCAGAGGATGAGGTTACGGAGTACTTGGAGGCATGTGACGGGATAGGCCAAAGGCAGCATGGTTTCCTCAAGGGAAAATCTTGCTATTGGAATTGTTTGAGGAAGTGACGAGCCAGCTGGATAAGGGGAAAGCAGCGCATGTTGTGTATTTGGATTTTCAGAAGGTAGCAGACAAGGTTCCGCACATGAGGCCAATGAACAAGAACCCATAGTAGAACAGGAAACATTTTAGTGTGGGGAGAGAGAGCACTGGCTGATTGGCAGGAAGCGGAGGTTGGTGGAGCATTTGACAGCTCTTGGCCTGTAATCGTTGGAATTTAGGAGGTGGGGGGGGGGGAAGAGGAGGAGATCTCATTGAAACAGTTCATAACACTGGACAGATCTTGCCCCCCCCCAAAAGGTTTGCTTCCTGGGGGGAAAAAAGAAGGGAATTATGGTAGAAAACTTCAAACTGAACACAAAGATAATTTCAGATTTGCTGCATCACGCAAGAAGTTGGAGAAACATTAACTTTTATTTAATTCAGCACATTTAATCGCACAATGATGCAGACATGTTGTGCGAGTTTAACTGACCTAAAAATGTCTCGCTGCTGATTTTCACTTGTACTCAGCATCTGATGCCTCTCACATCAGCGTCCGACAATAGTTGGCCAGCATTGATGGATTCAGTATCCAGCCCTGGTACCGCTTTTGCATGGTCACGACGTCCTGGTGAAACTTTCACCATGTCCGTCACTGATCATCCGGGAAGACATCCAAGAGGGAATGCAGAAAATGAACTTTCAATGACATGTTGCACTTCATAGTTTTTTTTAAAAGACTTAAAATATGACAGGAAATCATTAAAAATAGGTGTTAGCTAAAAAAAAGGCAGGTGATCGGAATATTTTGAGGTGAATTTCATGATCGGCAGCCCAAAATTCATAAAATACACCCAAAAGTGTTCAGGAAGCAAAATTTTCATTGTCCAATGTTAATGAAGACGCATAGCAAGAGGATTGGAGTCCAGGAGTAGGGAGATCCTGCTACAGCTGTACAGGGCTTTGGTGAGACCACACCTAGAGTACTGTGGGCAGTTTTGGTCGCCTTATCTGAGGAAGGACATCCTCACCATGGAGGGGGTGCAGAGAAGGTTCACTAGACTGATACCAGGGATGGAGGGACTTGCATATGATGGAAGGTTGGATAGACTAGGCTTGTATTCTCTGGAATTTAGAAGATTTAAGGGGGAATCTTATAGAAACATACAAAATTCTTAAGGGTTTAGACAGACTAGATGCAAGTAGGTTGTTTCTAATGCTGGGAAAAACCAGAACTAGGGGTCACAGTTTAAGGATAAGGGGGAATTTTTTTTAAGACTGAGATGAGGAAAAATTTCTTCTCTCAGAAGGTGGTGGATCTGTGGAATTCTTTGCCACAGGAAGTAGTTGAGGCCGGTTCCTTGTCAATATTTAAGAGTAGGTTAGATTTGGCCCATGTGACGAAGGGGATCGAAGGGTATGGGGAGAAGGCAGGAACTGGGTACTGATTGGCCATGATCATATTGAATGGCAGTGTAGGCCTGAAGGGCCAAATGGCTGACTCCTGCACCTAGTTTTCTATGTTCTAAGTTTTTCACTCTAGTTTGTAGGCTAAGGGGTCACCGATCAGCCCAAAATCTGTCACAGGGCACCTCTGCCCTCCAAACTCACAGGAGGGACTGAGTAGGGCAAGTGGTAAGAAACGATGGAGACAAAACTCTTCATCAGGACTGGTTGAGCTGCGACTCCACATCAGGATTTACACCAGGCCTTCTGTGTGCTCCCAGTGAATTAAGCGATGCAAAATCGTCCACCTTAAGTAGAAGTTAGTCAGTTCCAGAGAAACCTTTGGGAACATTTTTGAACCCTTCCACCTGCGTTCCTGCTTTAATGGTCACTGTGGTTTATCTGTGGTGCATGCTGCCATCTATTGGACTGGCTAGTGTTGACACGAAAGCCAGCAGATAACAGATTTACCGTCGCGTCCAACCCTTAGGTTTCTTTTCCCTGGGGACCAGGCAGTATTACCATGAATTGGTAGTGTGTAAAAAAGAGTACTCAAAATACACATATAAATAAATAAAAAATGTTAACAAACTGATTGTGCATTACAGAAAAATCAATAAATAAGTCCCTGATTGAGTTTGTTGTGGAGGGGTCTGACGGTGGAGGGGAAGCAGTTGTTCCTGAACCTGGTGGTGCGAGTCTTGAGGCACCAAGACCTCTTTCCTGATGAGAACAGAGTGTGTGAGCTGGATGGTGTGGATCCTGGATCACGGCTGTGGAAGCTGAGATTGCAAAAACACACAGAAATGCTGGAGGAACTATGCAGATCTCGCAGCGTCCATGGATATATTACTGATGTTTTGGACCAAGCCCTTACTCAACATGTAAGCAAAGAACAGGAGGGTGTCAGGATGACTGAAGGCTGGCAGGAGGAGGACTCCAGATCAACAAACAAAAGGTGTTAATTGGATATGAAACGAGGAAAGGTGAACATTGATTTTGGCTCTGGGAAAGGATATGGAGAGAAAGAACTGGGGAAAGGTGTCAGGGGTAAAGGAGGGTTTAATGGAGGTTGATGTTAAAGGTATCTGGCTGGAGGGTGCCCAATTTGCAGGTGTTCTCAGTCTGGCAGTGCATGGACAGACATATCAGCAAGTGAATGGAATAGGGAATTGAAATGGATGGCCATTGGGTTATTGTGGCAGACAGAGCTGAGGTGTTCAAGAAAGTGATTTCCCAGTCTATGCCCAGTCTCTGACATAGAAGAGACCACAATGGGAGCGCTGGATGCAGTAGATTACTCCCTAGGTTCACAAGTGTTGTTTCACCTGGAAGGATTGTTTGGAGCCTCGGATGGTGGTGGGGGTGGCGTGGGTGCAAATGGAGCATCTCCTGCAGTCACAGGGGTTGGTGCCAAGGGGACGATTGGTGGGGAAGCGATACGTGTCTGGTGGTAGGATCACATAGTCAGTGTTGGAAATGGCAGAGGAGGACACGTTGGAGGCTGGTGGGGTGGAAAGTGAGGACAAGAGAAATCCTGTCCTTGTTGTGCGTGCAGGAGAGGATTGATAGTGGCAGAGGGAAAGCCCCGTTGTTTGAACAAGTTGACATCTACCTGTACTCAATCTGTACAACTTTTCTCTCCAGCCACTGGCATACTTCTAGTTGACCATTTCCACACACCCACCCAGATTGACTTAAGTAGTTCTTAATAATTAATTTACCATCATGGGATCAGCAAAAGAGGATAATATTAATGACATCAGAAAATAACAGGAGGATTCTCCATCCTCAAGTGTTCCTTGCCCTTCAGTATCACACCAGACCTCATCTCTTCTGCGTCCATTTGCCACAGCCATCAATTTCCTGATCTTTCAAAATGTATCTATTTCAAGTTGCACCGAGGACCAGAGAATGCTGTTTCATTGGGTTGTATGAGCAATCAGATGACAATAAATTTGACTCCCCTTGATTCCAGACATTGAAACCTGTGCAACCCAATGACAGCCAAACTGATCGGCAACCCTATATACTTCGAAGACATGGGGAAAATGTCCTTACAGGCAGTGCTGGATTCGAACCCGGGTCGCTGATATAATCAGGTGACCTCAAATCTAGGGCAGAGAATTCAAGAAATTCTCCATCTTCTGTGAGAAGTTCCTGCCAACCTCAGTTTTTAGATGAACCCGCTGTGTAATCTTGTAACCGTCTCATTCAATATTCTCTCACTTATGGAAGTGTCTACCCTGCCATTCCCCTAAAGCCCTTGTGTTTCAATTACTTTCATCCAGGAATTAGCCCAGTGAACCTCTGATGCCAATATATCCTTTTGTTAACACAGTCCAAAATTGAGCATAGTATGCCAAATGCAACCTCACCTGTACCTGAACTTGTATTTGAACTTGGAACAAAAATTCATCCCATTTTGTGACTCAGTGCCTAATAAGTGCAAAGAATAGCCAAGTAAAAGCACAGAAGTATTATACATATTGGTAGTGTGGGACCATTTTTTTTTACTATGGATACTACTTTGACTGCAGTTAAGAACCTGCATCATTCAAGGCATCGGGGCCTCAGATGGCCAGGACTGGGTGGTGTCTGTGTTTGGGGAATCAGGAGTTTGGTGGGTGCCATGCCAGGGCGAGGAATCGTGCTCGGGTCATCACCCATAATGCTCTTGCAATAAAGGGCCATATCCCTTCAAAACTATGGCAGCACTACCAGAGCTGCTGTGGACACAGGGTGGGCAAGGGAGAGAGACAGTACTCCTCCACAGGGCTCTACTGTCCAGTCAAACCGCTGACAGCTTCATACAGGCTATTAAATGAGACGAAGATGGTTCATTTTAAAAATCCTGCGACCATGGGGGCCTGGGCCCAACATGGTGGCAGTCACTCAAGGCAAGGAACCTGCAATGGCTGTGGGCACTTGTGTGGTCAAAAGATTCTTAACAATGCAGGCCTGGGTTAGCAAAGCAGCATAAGTCATTGGCCAGTGAGGTTTCACAACTTCCAACTTGAACTTGCTGGTCGGGCAAGTAAACGCATGCTTCTGGGGAAAAGAAATTCCATCCAAAGTTCCCATTTCCAGTCACAGAAGGGTAGTGTGATAACGCCAAAGGGAGCGAGGGAATCAGCCACCTCCCGTTCTGCTGATGGACATATTTCAGCAATCCCTGGGTTCAAGTTTCCAGTCTTCCATGCATGTCTACTCCCCTCTGCTAGTTGCCTTCTGCACACTGTAACGTCCTACCTCTTTGGAAAAAGCAACCAGAGTGCAAAGTGAGAAAGTAGTTAATAAACATGATTTTCTGCAAGAACCGTTCACTCAATCCAGGGGCAAGAGGATTTCTGCAGAGCAAGTTGTCTATGCAAACATCGTTGAACTACCTAATTGCAAACGGAAACTGGCCTATCTTGATGCTGAAGAGCAACATTCTCCAGAATCTCGACTATATTTCCACTGATGTGAGTAAAAGTTTTCCATCAACAGGGCAGGTCTCTCGGTGGCCCACCCAAAGTCACATCAGCACGTTCAAAGGGTAGTGACATCACAGGCAAGACTCTCCCCACTATTGAGAACATCGCCATCGGAGAGCATCCACACCATCCAGCTCATGTTCTACTCTCACTGTGACCATCAGGGAGAAGGTATAGGTGCCACAAGACTCTTATCACCAGGTTCATTGCTATCTCTCCACCATCAGACTCAACAATCAAGATTCAAGAACATAATAGGAGCAGGAGTCACCTGTTGAGGCTGCTCTTCCAGTCATTGAGATCACGACTGATCTAACAATTGACCTGCCTTTTCCCTGATATCCCTTAATTCCCCTGCTTATGTAAAAAAAAATATATCCTCCCTTGTCTTAAATATATTTACTGAGATTGTCTCCACTGCTTCACAGAATCACCACCTTCTGAAAAATGCATTTACTCTTCTCTATCCTAAATCTACTACCCTGAATTTTGAAGCTATGTCCCCTAGTCTGGTCTCCCCCACCAATAGAAACAACTTACCCTCTATCTTAGCAATACTTTTCATAATTTTATGTTTTTATGATCCCCTCTCATTCTTCTAAATTTCAGCAAGTAGTCTCTTCTCAGAGGCCAATATCCCCCCCACCCCTCCCATCTCTGGAATCAATCTGATGAATTTTATCTGCACCGCCCCCCAAAGCCAGCACATCCTTCAAGTAAGGAAAGTCATTTAGGCTTCTTACTTTGGACATGTATGACCACATATTTATTTTTTCCGCATTGCAGTTTGCTTGTATTTCTTTAAGTTCTCTTTTGTATACCTACCTTTTATTTTCTTGAGTGCAGGGATGTATGTGATATGTGACATGAATGTATGTTATATATTTGAACTTGGAACAAAAATTCATCCCATTTTGTGACTCAGTGCCTAATAAGTGCAAAGAATAGCCAAGTAAAAGCACAGAAGTATTATACATATTGGTAGTGTGGGACCATTTTTTTTTACTACGGATACTACTTTGACTGCAGTTAAGAACCTACATCATTCAAGGCATCGGGGCCTCAGATGGCCAGGACTGGGTGGTGTCTGTGTTTGGGGAATCAGGAGTTTGGTGGGTGCCATGCCAGGGCGAGGAATCGTGCTCGGGTCATCAGATGCTTGAATGTGCAGGTGGTCATGGTCAAAAATAGGGGGAGGTCGACTTTCATACAGGATCAACTTTTGCATGAGTAAATACAGTAATCTTACATTTTTTTTCCCCCAACATAGAGAATTCAAGACCTGAGAAAGTGAAGATGGAAAAGCCATGTGTGCTCCAGCTGCCAAAACTCTAGAGACAGATGGACTGACAGTTTACCACAGTAACCAATGACCATCTGTTTGAAAACAAACAAGAAACATCATCTCAAAATCTTGAAAAATGGCACAGCTGATGTCTTTGTGCAACAGAGCACTTAAATCCAACTGCTGGGAAAGATAAAAAGTTGCCTGTAAACAGCAATTCTTATACACTTGTTCAAGTTGTGTGAGAATGGTGCACCAACAACCTTGCACTCAATGTCACCAAAACTAAGGATTGTTGACTTCAAGAAAACCAGAAGTGTACAATCCAATGATTTTTGGGCAATCAAATTTAGGTTCTTGGGAGTCACCATCTCAGAGGATCTTTCCTAAACCCAACATGCTGAAGGCATCATGAAGAAAGCAAATCAGCACCTCCACTTCCCCATGAATTTGAGGTTTGTTATGGCACCAGAAACCCTGGCAAATTTCTACAGAGGTATTATGGAAATTGTGCTGACTGACTGCATTACAATCTAGTGTCGGAACACCAATACTCCTGAATGTAAAGCCCTCAAAAAGGTCATAGACATCACCCAGGACATCACAGGCAAAACCCTCCCCACTATTGAGTACATCTACAGGGAACACTGCTGTCGAAAAGCAGCAGCAATCATCAAAGACCCACATCACCCAGCACACACACTTTCTCGCTGCTGCCATCAGAAAAGTATAGGTACAAGACTTGTACCACCAGGTTCAGGAACAGCTGCTAACCCCTCCATTAGACTCAACAAACTCAATCACGATCTAATTTAAGGGCTCTTGTGCACTTTATTGTTTTTTTTGTTCTATCTGTATTGCAGTTTTTGTTACATTCATTATGTTTACATTCTTTTATTTATTTACAGGTTCACGCTGTATATTTTTTGCACTACCTATTAGTGGTAACTCTGGCGTGCACACAGGAAAACAAGCATCTCAGGGTTGTATGTACATGACAATAAATCTGATGCCTGATTCATATGAATGATGAGTCAGTGTACAGCAATGAGGTGCAGAGCCAACAGCCTGTATCTGAATGTCAAAAAGATGGTTGTCAACTTCAGGAGGGCCTACGGGGATCACAGTCTGGTGACCACTGATGTCTCCACCATTGAGATCGTCAAAAGACTATAGAGTTCCTTGGAGTGCACTTCGTGGAGATTCTCACTTGGTCCCTTAACACCAGCTCCATAGCCAAGAAATCCTAGCAGTGCCTCTACTTCCTCCAAAGGCTGAGAAAATTTCATTCCCCCACCCCTCCCACTACATTCTCCAGAGGATGTATCAAGAGTATCCTGTGCAACTGCATCACCGCCTGATTTGATAGCTATACCCCCTCGGACTGCAAGACCCCACAGAGGATTTGGAAGTCAGTGGAAAAGATCATAGGGAGCTTTCTTCCTAACATGAAGGGGATTGAAAACACATTGCGAAGGACTCCACACACCCCTCAAGTAAACTGTTCACCCTTCTGCCACCTGGTAGGAGGTACTACAGCACCAAATTGGGCATGTTCCCACCCCCGGGACATTAGATTCCTGAATTCCCACAACATGTGCATAGACTACCTTGGTTCCCTTACAGAATAAGTTTTCATATTTATTTTATGTGAATAACTTCTATTTTAATTTCCATTTATGTCAATATGCTCCTTGGTTCTGGAGAAACATTATCTCATCTTTATTGCGTGAGCACGGTATGAACAATAAAGGTGATTTGACTTGACGCTCAGGCAAGTTAGAAAATTGTGGCTTGAAGTCCCTCCCCAGGAGGTTTCAAGATTTTTTTTAATTTTTATTTTTCAACTATGAACCATATTAACCAAAATACACACAAACATTTCCCTCTTGAATATACAGTGTCATTTTTTTCCCCTCCCCACACACTCAACGTTCAACATATACAATACAATAAACCCATTAAACAATGTCATCACATAATGAAAATAAACAAGAAAATAGTGTCAACTACTTTTACATACTGGGTCAGTTCATTTCGTCTTCTCATTCTGTCATTTTAGGGGGTGGAGATCCACGGTAGGCCCCCTGTGTTGTGTTCCATGTACGGTTCCCAAATTTGTTCAAATACTGTGATGTTATTTTTTCCAATGGAATACATTTATTCATTTCTATGTACCATTGCTGTACTCTCAGGCTCTCTTCTGATTTCCAGGATGACATTATACATTTTTTTGCTACAACTAAGGCTATCATAATAAATCTTTTTTGTGCTTCATCCAAATTGAGGCCTAGTTCTTTACCTCTTATATTACTTAGAAGAAAGATCTCAGGATTTTTTGGTATGTTGCTTTTTGTGATTTTATTTAATACCTGATTTAGATCTTCCCAAAACTTTTCCACTTTCTCTCATGCCCAAATTGCATGTACTGTTGTTCCTGTTTTCTCCTTACAGCAAAAACATCTATCTGATACTGTTGGGTCCCATTTATTTAACTTTTGGGGCATGGTAGCCTGTGTAACCAATTATATTGTATCATGCGTAACCTCGTGTTTATTGTATTTCTCAGTTTCGGAGCATAGCTTTTCCCATTTTTCACTTTTTATCTGTTTAGATCTTGTTCCCACTTTTGTTTGGGTTTACAGCTTATTTCATCGTTCTCTTTCTCTTGCAGCTTGATGTACATGTTTGTTATAAATCTTTTAATTATCATTGTGTCTGTAATCATATATTCAAAGCTGCTTCCTTCTGGTAACCTCAGCCTGCTTCCCAATTTGTCCTTTTAAGTAGGTTTTCAGTTGGTGGTATACAAACATGTAGAGTGAGTTATACCATATTTGTACTTCATTTGTTCTAAAGATAATAAATTATTTCCCAAAAAACAATTTTCTATTCTTTTGATCCCTTTTCTCTCCCATTCTCTAAATGAAAGGTTATCTATTGTGAAAGGGATTAGTTGATTTTGCATCAATAATAATTTTGGTAGTTGGTAATTTGTTTTTTTTCCTTTCTACGTAAATCTTCTTGCAAATGTTGAGCAGATGGTGTAGTACTGGTGAACTTCGATATTGCACCAGTTTTTCATCCCACTTATAAAGTATATGTTCTGGTACCTTCTCCCCTATTTTATCTAGCTCTAACCTGGTCCAATCTGGGTTTTCCCTTGTTTGATAAAAATCTGATAGATATCTTAATTGTGCTGCTCTATAATAATTCTTAAAAGTTTGGTAGCTGTACTTCAAATAATTGGGAAGGGGGGTGGGGGAGGGAGGGAAGGGGAAGAAAATGACACTGTATATATTCAAGAGAAAAAATGTCTGTATGTATCTTGGTCAGTGTGGTTTATAGTGTGAAAAATTAAAAAAAAAAGTTTGGTAGCTGTATGCCCCCTTGTTTGTACCATTCTGTTAATTTATCCAGCGCTATCCTCGTTTTCCCCCCCTTTCCATAAGAATTTCCTTATTATTTTCTTTAGCTCATTGAAGAATTTCTCTGTTAAGGGAATTGATAATGATTGAAATAAGGGTTCAAGATTGAGACAGAAATGAGTAACTGCCTTCAAAGGCCTTTGGCATCTCATCTTATAATTACAGGTATAAAGCAGCCGAATTTTCACTTCAGCTTTCATTTAAAAGTTAATAATGTCTGCTCATTATCATATTTCTGTGTGTGGGAGCTTGTGTATCAACAGAACGCCATGTATGTTTAAGACAGACAATGCTTTCCGTGAAGAGATTTTGCATGACTCACATTATGCTCTATGGTCAGTTTCTGTACTAAATTTTAAAATTTAGACATACAGCACAGAAACAAATCTTTTCAGCACAAAATTACACCCAACTGACCTACACCCCTAGTACGTTTTTTGAACTTTGGGGGAAAAAACAGGGTGCCTGGAGGAAACCCACAGACACATGGGGAGAATGTACAAACACCTTACAGACGTCGCCAGCCTCATATATATGTGACCCGCTAACTATATGGTCACACTTGTTCCACTTCTGGTGATAGATTTGAGAGGCCTTAGAGGGCATAACCAATCAGAGCAAATGAACATTGGTTAAAGGAGCGAGCTTTAGTTAAAATTCTGCGACCACGGTGTCAGGGTCTGTTTTGGCAGCAGCCATGAGGGGTTGCGGTCTCTGTGGGAGCAGAGGACTCAGAGAGGGCACCTGTAACAGGGAGAACATCATCCGCTGAGAAGGACGATACCATTGCAGCGGACCAGTGAGGGTCTGTGGATGAAGGACACACAAAGGCGAATGCAGGCGAGGAACCCACATAGGCTGTGGGCAAGGTGACTGGAGGTCAAGACTCACACCAAGCTGGCACAGAAACCGGGACTTGAGAGGGTGCTGAGGGCAAGAAGGGCACCTGGAGGTTTCTTCATTGATGGGTTCCCAATGGTTTAGAGCCTCGTCCAGCTATAGAGGCTGCGGGAGCACTGGAGACAAATCCATGGCACTCAATCGGCTTAAGGGGACACTCTTTTGCTTCTCTTTCTCTAACTGTAAGGAGCACTGGGCAGACTCAAGGCAATTTTAGATATTTGTTTTTTTTTATACAATTAATAGTATCTAATTTAACTCCAAAGCATGACAAATTAGAAGTACTCCCGACTTACGACCATAAATCAGGTCATCTCTCAAAACGGATGCCAATGTTAATTTTGCCTGTGCGTGTAGTGTTTAAGTGCCCTTACGAAATTGAATTTGTACCCATAACCAAACTCCAACATGCAAACCCATCACACATGCACCAACCAAAGACTCGCACATGCACACAGGAATCAAGATGGCCAACTAACAAAGTACACATACTTTGGCTCTTCTCTGTCCTGTATCTTCGTTATAGTTTGTCAAATACAACAAAGTGTAAATTTTTCCTATTTTTCCTTGTATATTTTTTAAAAATTAAGTCGCACGCATGGATGGATGCAAGTCGCATAGGTCGCAAGTCAGGGATTACCTGTATAACAAAAACTCTTACCTGGTCAAATTCTCTCTCAAAGGTTACCTCGCTGTCCTGCACTGGTCACACTTCCCATTAGCTGCTTACACAGAAGCTTCAAAGCAAAAAAAGTCTCGACTCTTTGGGTTAGTTTATAGAAAAGTTTTTTTTAAAAAAAAGATTTTTATTTTCTCGTCACTTTCTCGAGTACAGGGACATTGTATTTTGTGGATACTTACAAAGCAACTGGGGTTGGAGGAGTCAAAAGTAAAGAGAGTCAGTGACACAGTCAGAAATTACAGAATGTTCCATGCAAATTATCATACATCAGTTTACACTCTATAAAAACCACGGTTGCTCAATAAATTGACTAAAGCTTTAAAAACTAATATTTTTCTTTAAACATGACAGAAGTTTGAACATCACACTGGGGCCGACATGGAGGACAAAACCTCCCACAGCCCAAGCACTTCAGACCAGCTTTGATCTTGTACAGCAACAACCCTGCCCCTTCCTCTCTTCCCCTCAGCAGCCCCCATCTCTGAACTGTGAAATAAAAAGGGTGGGGGGTGGGGGGGAGGGGAGTCAGAGGGATGCATCAGAGCCAAAACAAGACAAAAAAAAAACGAACATGAGGCTCGTCGCAAACTCATTCAAACACATGGAACTACATTTATTTTAAGAAATCATTAAATGAGACTAGAGGGGCTCAAGTCAGGATCTCGTATAATTAAACGTCGACACCAAAACTAATTTCAGCCCCTGACCCAACTGCAATACAAAGGGGTTGCAATACATTAAAAAGTTGCTTCCTTTGTCACCGTTAACACTTGTCAGTAAAAAATATTGCATGGAATTTGTTTCTTCCAAACAGTGCGGCATGTTTGTAACACAAGAACTTTGAACAGATGACCATGCCAATCTCAAAATAGCAGTACGAAACGGCACACACTTCAAACCAACAAGGTACTCTTTTCAACCTGGCATTTTCTTTACTTATGTAAAATAGAAATCTGACCAGCCCACCACACACTTCAAAGAAAGGGCTCAAATCCACCAGATTGTTTGCTGTCCTTAAAAAAAAACCAATTATTAAAATATTTTTTGCATTATCGGAACCCAAATCACTGTTCACTGACCCAGCGTCAGTCAGACAGGTGGCTTCAGTTGGGAACAGGAGTACTTCCATGTAATAGCCTCACAATGGAGCAAATAAAAGATGTTGAGAGTATTTCACTGCCAGAGGATGAGGTCCATGAACCCGGATTGCACTCATAGAAGCTCTAGCACTGATTGATGCATCTGACCCAATTGCCCTGTAAGCCTCAGCAAAGTGAAGGGGAGACCTTTCAGGGATCACACAAGCTTCATAAATAAAGAGACACCATCTTCAACAGCCTGGGGATGGGTGAGCAGAGAATACAGATTTTAGATCACAAAAAGAACCTGGAAGTTGGGAGATTCCGATTCAAAACTGATACAAGTTATAATCGGAAAAAATGAAGAGTTTGTGAGAGATATGTAGTACTTGACTGGAGGAAAGAAATGCACGTTCATCATCAGATAGCAGAGCAAGGACACCATACAGTTGTTCCAAATTAATCTTGTGCTTCCCCTGATTTAGTGCAAAGCCTTTCCTATCATTTCCAACAGCCCTATTTTCTTTAAGAACCTTACCCCAACACGAGAACTTCCTGAATCTCGCTATGTTTATTGTAGTGCATTTCAAGTTAACAGAGAAAGAATGAGAGAAACCCAAAGCAGTACAAGGTGATGCCTACACACACACACAAGGTGATGCCCACACACACACTCTCTCTCTCTCTCTGGTCTGAATTGAAGCCTCAAATCAGTTCACAAGGACAGATTCACCGCCTCAGGCTGGGCATCGAGCCTCTACAGAACTGGAAGGAGTGAACAGACCACCTCCTCCTTATCCAAATATCTCCTCGCTCACCGCAGTCCATAAGACAGACATCACAGGAGCTCCAGCAAATGTGGAGTAGGTCACCCCTTCTGAAAAAAAAGAGCATCCCAACTGAACCCACCTGGCCCACTCTCCTGGAATGGTCAATGATCCAGGAAGGGATTTTCATCCGCCTTCTTGCCCCAACTTCTCCACTTGCCAACTCCTAACCTAACCAAGGGCTCAGTCTACTTTATCAAACATTCCCAATCAGCTAACCATACGCACCCTCGCTCTCCCACTTGTCCAATGTGACTGATGCAATCTAGTCTGCAATGCTCAGGTACTTGACCCATCACATTAATAAAAACATAACTACATAGGAAAAAAACAGATTATATACATCAATTATATACAAGTGTTAAAATAACTGAGCAGAGATTAAAAATACATTATACACTCATAGAATATCTGCTTTAGGAAAATATGGTATTGCTGCATTTATACGCTGCACCCCTAAAATTTAGCTCTTCTGTGAAGTCACCTCACGCACTGATTGGAGCCAACCCAAGCAGTTTATACACTAATCTGTCTTTACTTTTAGCTTGATCGTCCCTCTCCAAACAACTTGGAAGCTGGATTTGCAAAGGCACCTTCACTGGGAGAGCTGAGTCGTGTGGAAATCCTTGCCACAAGGTGGTAGGCAATTGTGAAGCCCTGGTTACAAATACCGTGAAGTTACAGTGAGGCACTGCATCAGATGTTTGGTAAAATAACTCAAATCCAATGCATGGATAGAACCTCAACAAAACTGAGTGTCTGAAACACCAAATGATCACGTAAAACTGATTGGATCTAATCAAAGCAAGTCTTGGTTAGTTTTGGCAAAGTTACAGCAGTTCCCTTGCACAGATTCCAAGAAGGTGCCATACACAAACCAGCCACACTTACCCTACTCTGAAAAGTTTTTTTCTCTTGTTGTAAGCTCAGTGACTGTTGACTGTAGTGGACATCACAATGAATCCTGTCCCTTGCTAGGAATTTGCAAGTGTACAAAACTGGAAGCCAAACCTTGCATCTCCTCTTCCCATTGATTAAGGACAAAATTGTCAGTGGGAGGCCAACAGTCAGTTACCCACAGGATCTTCAAGGTAACAAAGGTAGGGACAAGGTGGTGGTTTTAATGAAAACCCCAGTAGAGTGACCTCCCAACAGCTATGAACTACCCACTGCCCCACCCATTGGGGAGAGAGACATGCCAGAAACTCCTCAGGTCTAAGCTACCAAACCAGGCAATTGTCTATTGGTTACTCATCTCTTGAGTAGGATGAATGAATGGGCTTCGATATAAACCAACCCCCTTTTAGAGCATGATTATTATGCACTGTGCATTGTGGGGCAGAGAAATGCCATTTCTCAAGTTGCATATGTACAGTCAGATGATAAACTTTTACCTGACCCCATGGTTGGATTTTTAAGTCAACACTATGATGGGTTCTTTTGGTCTCAAGGGAACCAGGGCAGTAACTGAGCAAATCACCTGCACTCAGTCAAATCTATACCATCAAAGCAGAATGGGTTTTGCCTTAAACTGTGAATCAGCTACTTGTTCGGGTGAAGCTCGAAGTTCATGTTCACACTTAGGATACGCCAGCAGGCATTCAGTGGACAATGTCTACTGCAGTCAACAGCCAATCCATCACTAGATATGCCCACGACTGGGTGCAGAAAGACAAACCCAATTTTACTGGTTTACAACTAGTCCCCAATTCCATTGCAGAACAGGGTTGGAGGGAGTCAGCAGTAGGACTGAGAGCAAACGAGCCATCTTAATTACAGGTTCAATGCAACGAGGACATCAGACCTTAAATTTTGGTGGTGACGTGCGCTGCCTGGGCAGACCTGTCACACAGACACAGGAAGAGCACAATCTCTTCCTCGCGTTCAGACTTCTTCCCCCCTCCCAACCTCATGGCAGCTCATTGCCAACTCTGAGCTGTGACATGCAGTGACAAGACCCCGGAGGGAGTTGGAGGCTGCGCAAAAGTCACAGCAGCTTTTGTGTCCTTGCCTGACATCGTTCATCTGCTGGTGGGAGGGATCCAACCAGTTAACTCCTGCCTGAAACCTGGCGCAGAATCACCACGATCCTCAGGGACATGTTCATCTGCTGGTGGGAGGGATCCAACCAGTTAACTCCTGCCTGAAACCTGGCGCAGAATCACCACGATCCTCCCTGTGATCCAAGACACCACCTGCTATTTATCTGAAACGTGTAGCAGGGAAAAATTCTGAGTGCGCTTCAGAATACCACTCACCTGGAATGATCATGGATCAAAGAGCGGCTCTGGGCCAAGGAGACAACCCACCTGCATTAACAAGCTGAGACACCAGAGGTAAAATCTACTAGAGGAATATTTCTCTACACCCGCAAAGAAAGGAAAACAATCTTGATACATCAGTTGGTGAAAGCTTCATGTTAATCACGTGACTCTCGTACTCTCTGATATTCTAGTGGGGTTGCTGTACTGTTTGAAATCATAGAACCCCATTGCAACAACAGAGACAGGAGGTTCACACCAAACACGGAGAGTTCATCTGTGAACATCAGTTTTGTACAGACCATTCCTCTCCCTCTTGCATGTTACCAAATGGGCATTTTAGGTTACAATTGGGAGGACGTGTTGTCTCCCCCCACAGTATCACAGGCTCAGTGCTGGCTGGAAAAAGGTAGAGTGAAGTCCAGAGATCCATACAGCCTGGTTAGTGGTGGCTTCAGTCTTGCCTCCTGTCCGCAAAGGACCGATTGGCCACTCTCTGCGCTTGAGCACAGCCTCCAGGGGCCTGGTGCGACCCCATTTTTGCCGCAGTGATCACACCTGCCCCTCCTGCCGTCCTCGCGAAAGAATGGTGACGACAATCGGCAACTATTTACAGATCGTTCTCGCGGAAGCCGTAGAACGACTCTGTGTCGCTGTCTGCCTCGAACAGCCTGGTCAGCTGCCTGGGATCAAGGGATAGCACGGGGGCTCCCTCCTCACCCTCCTCTGGCTGGCCACTCAGTTCCAGCTGCTCGCCCAGGAAACTCACCAGCTCCTTCTGCACCTCCACCTTGCGCTGCTTTGAGGCAGCGTGCCCGCCAGGCCCCGAGAGCATGCTGGCCATCAGGAAGGACTGCTTCACGACGTCGGTATTGGCGCCAACAAACTCGACAGCCTCTGCCACCCAGTTCAGCAGTGACTGCAGCACATCGCCGTAAACGTCCCGGTAGCACTTGGCATCCCTCAGGTACTCGGCCCAGCGCTTCTGCAGGAATTCCCTAAAGGTCTGACTGATGCACATGTCAAAGGGCTGGATCCTGGAAGTGCAGCCCCCCGGGATGACCAGGGGCAGGGAGTTGCAGCGGCTGAGGTTCTCGAGGAAGCGGTCTGACAGGTGCTGACGGTGGCCATCCAGCATCAGCATGCTCCTGCTGAGCCCTGTGGCCACGTGCCTCTGCCACACCCTGGCCAACCACCGTTCCAATACCTCATCCTCGTCGTGCCCACTGGCCTTCGCTTCCAGGAGAATGCCGTTTGGCACCTTCAGCCAGGATGGTGTGCTCCCCCGGGAGAAGACCATGGTCGGCAACAGGCTCCCATCCGCCAGGATGGCGAAGATAATGACAAACTGCGGCTGCCCGGTACCAGTCAATCCGAGGCTGCCCAGCGACCCATCTGGCCGATGGAGAGACTCTGGGTCAAGGAATATCGGGATCTCATCCATGTTGGCGATCATACGGCGTGGGAAGTCCCGTATGTCGATCTGCCGCCGGGCAAACTCGAGGAAAGTCTGGATGTTGCCCTCCATCTCTTTCGGCAGCCTGCGATCCACCGTGACCTTGGCATAAGCAATGAGGTTATGACGGAGGAAGAATCCGACTGCCCACAGGCAGGTGTCGGCCAGTTTCTGGGACTCTGGATCCAGCAGCTCCTCGAGCTTCTGGAGGAACGTTTCTTCAGTGAGGGGAAGCTGCTGTTCCCTCTGCATCAGGACCCATTCAACCAACTGCTCCTCAGCCTCCAGGGAGAGGGCAGGGAGCTTAGCACCGTCAGTAGCGTCCAGGTGCTGTGCGCACTCGTTCAGCCAGTGCTCTACCTGACTCCGAGATTTGGGGCAATGCTCTGTCGCCGCCCGCATGCCACAGCACAGGGCACGGAGCACCACTCTGAACTCGCGCTCCGACAAGGGCTCAAGTTTGGAAAGCACATCTTTTTGGTGACTCTCCAACACATTGTCCTTCTGGTGCAACTCGCTCTCGGTTTGTTTGTGCACTGGACTTGAACCTTTCCTGTCCTCCTCAACATCAACTGGAGTGAAACTCTGCTCCTCCATGATCAGACTCAAGTTCGCTCCACCCCTCTCGATGTCAACTGGACTCAAACTCTCTCCGTCTCCCTCGAGGTCGATTGGACTCAAACTCTCCCCATCCCTCTCTAGGTCAATTGGACTCAAACTCTCCATCTTCTCGATATTTATCGGACTCAATTCCTTCTGGTCCTCTTCAATGTTCAAAGGTGTTGAAGGCTTTGTCATCTCATCAGGTAATGGACACAAACCATTGTTCTCGCTGCCGGAAGCTGCCGGAGACAGTGGTGAACCATCAGGGGCACGGGACCTGACCGTTGCATTGATGTAGTCAGTGGAACAGACTGTGCTGAGCCTTACGGTTTTAATTTGTTGTGTGCTGCAAGAACACAAAGGAGACATCAAGGACGGATTCTCCCACCCTCATTTCCCCCCAGAAGCAAAGAACCTTTGATGAAATGACTAGCATAGCAGGCTGGAAATTTTTGAAGAACTGACAAGCAGACTAGATAAGAGATGTGTATTTGGATGTTAAGAAGGCATTTAACAAGGTGAGGCAACTTAACAAGAGCTCAAGAAACATACCAGTGTGGTTAGAGCACTGGCTGATTGGAAGGAAGCAGAGAGTAGGAATACGGGGATCATATTCTGATTGGCTGCCAATTGCTATTGGTGTTCCACAAGGGCCAATGTTGGGGCTGCTTCTTTTTATTGGTGATCTGAATTACTCTGTGGCCAAGTGTGCAGATGATACAGTGGAGGAGCAGGAGGAGTAGAGGAATTAGAGAGGTTGCAGAAGGATTTAGACAGATCAGGAGAATGGACAGAGTGGCAAATGAAATATAATGTCAGGCACTTGGCCAGACTATTTTTTTTAAAACGGGGAGAAATCTGAAAATACCCAGGTGTAATGGGACCTGGGAGTCCTCATGCAGGATAGCCTGAAACTTGCATGAGATGATGGTGAAGGTGGCAAATGCAATGCTGGCGTTCATTTCAAGAGGAACAGAATATAAGAGTAGGGATTTGATGTTGAGGCACTGGCGAGACTTCACTTGGAGTATTGTGAGCAGTTTTGAACTCATTTAAGAAAAGATGTGTGATGTTGGAGAAGGTTCAAAGGAGATTCACTGAGGATTCAGAGAATGGAAGGGTTATCATGTGAGGAGCATTTACAGCTCTTGGGTTTGTATTCGTTGGAACATGTTGAAAGGCATAGACAGAGTAGATGTAGAAAGGTCGTTTCCCACGGTGGGAGAATCAAGGACAAGAGAGCAGAACTTCAGGATCGAAGGGCTTCTGCTTAGAACAGAAATGTGTAGGAATTTCTTCAGCCAGAAAGTGGCAAATCTGTGGAATTTGATGCCACAGGCAGTTGTGGAGGGCAGATCATTGGGTGAGATTGATAGGTTCTTGATTAGCCTGGGCATCAAAGGTTATGGGGAGAAGGGCAGGCAGTGGGGTTGAGTGGGGAAATGGATCAACTCATCATTAAATGGTGGGGCACACTCGATGGGCTGAATGGCCTATTTTAGCTCCTATGTCTCATAGTTTTAACAGTGCAATGACATGAGATTTTCAACCCCTGGCAATCATCCAGCTCCTGGGAGTCCTATGCCATGTTCCCAAGCAACCCCCAAGCAGTGTCCACAAACTCTCTCCTGCAAGCCTTCCGTGCCATTGATTCTAGGATGCATTACTGTTGATACTAGAGTTTTTCTGGTATTGGATAAAGGGACGTCATTGAAGGGAAAGAGGCCCTGACAAACTGTTCTCCATTAATGCATAATTGAGAAGCAATCGAAAAGGAAGTCAACCCCAACTCTTCCTCATGTCTGGAACATCTTTTCCTAGCCTGGGGATACAAGGAATCCATTCTACAAACATTCCCAACACCCCATCAATGTTCAAATGAACATGTACTTACAAGACAACAGGATCTTGGGCTTTGCTGATGGCTGGATCTACAAAAGAGAATATGTGAGATATTCAGCATGAACTTTGGGTATCTTGGTAGTGATAACATGATACAGCATGCATTAGTTTCTGAAGCTTGCTGACCTGCTCTACATGTTCCTATTCCCATGAGATCCACAGAGTATTTTTTTTTAAAAAAGATGCAGGTTTAAATGTTCTACAAATTAACATTAAAATGAAGAGTCAGGTGATGGAGTAGTGGCCGGTCAGGGAAATCCAGCCCTCTCCCGAAAAGTTTAAAAAAAAAACACACTAAGCACAAAGGTACAAGATTAAAATTTATAATAAAGTAAAAATAAAGGTGAGAAGAAAATGGCAGCGAAAAGAGAAAAGTCGAAAACAATGGGAAGAAAAGAGGAAGAAAGAATATAGGAAGAAGAAGGTGAAGGCCTTACCTGTCTGAAGAGGCCCGTTACGGAGAGAGAAGCCCGCTCCCTCAGGTCAGTGGAAGTCCCGGGCTCGGGACTACAAAAACGGCTCACAGAGCCGAGTAAAAGTACGCAACCGCGCATGAAAAAAAACACACTGACGGGAGGGGGGAGCAGCTGCAGAGTCGATCTCCACAGCTGAGAGAGACACCTGCAGCACAGCAGCAGGTGCAGAACACAGAAAATAACAACAAGAAAGAAGAGGGTAAAAAGAAAACAAGGAAACAACAGATGGTCAATCCAGAGGAAGAAGAAGAAGAAGAACAGAAAGAAGTGGAAGAAGAAGAGAAAGGCAAGACAATGGATGTATCTTTTTTTAAAGAATATACGGAATCAGTGAAAGAATGGCAATTACAAGAATTTAATGAGATAAAAAGAAGAATTAAGAATGCAGAAGAAAAAATGAATAAAATAGAAATGGTCATGTCAGAGATAGGAAAAAGAGTGGAAAATATGGAAGAAAGAGAAATAATTGTAGAAATGGAAGTAGAGGACTTAAAAGAGAAATTAGAAGAATCTAATAAAAAAGTTAGAGGCACATGAGCTGTTAGCTCAGAAGATAGATATAATAGAAAACTATAATAGAAGAAATAATATAAAGATAGTGGGCCTTAAGGAAGATGAAGAAGGCAAGAATATGAGAGAATTTATAAAAGATTGGATCTCCAGGGTCCTAGGAAGACCAGAATTACAAGAAGAAATGGAAATAGAGAGGGCACATAGACTTTAGCCCCGAAACCACAACCGCAGCAAAAACCAAGATCCATTTTAGTAAAATTCTTAAGATATACAACAAGAGAAAATATATTGGAGAAAGCAATGAAGAAAGTAAGAGAAGACAAAAAGCCACTGGAATATAAAGGTCAAAAATTTTTTTTCTATCCAGACATAAGTTTTGAACTCCTGAAGAAGAGGAAGGAGTTCAATACAGCAAAAACGATCTTATGGAAAAAAGGATATAAATTTATGTTAAAGCACCCAGCGGTACTTAAAATAGTTATTCCGGGGCAACAAAACAGACTATTCTCGGATCCAGAGGAAGCAAGGAAATTTGCAGAACAACTACAAAACAAGCAGAGAGATGAGGACATGTAATGAGAGTAAAAATGACCACGAACTATATGTATGTGTGTAAAGGGGTATATGTGTGTATATATATGTAGTGTGCATACATGAATGTATCCGTATTTAGAGGAAAATATATAGAGAATAGACAAGAATTAATAAGGGAGGGAAAGGGAATAGAGGGAATAAGGAGGGAATTAAAAGAGTGACCTTTGTTACATATGAAAATTGAAATTTTTTCTGGGGGGGCTGGGTAGGGAGGAGTTACGGTCACTGCAAAATCAGTTGACGTTTGCGAGTGAATTCGCAAATCCAAATGGAGAGGGGAGATGTGGTTGCCCGACAAGGGATAAAGGGCAACTCAGGAGGGGGAGGGGAGAATGGGGTTAAAGAAGTTTTAAATAGGAGAATAAGGAAAATGTTTGATGTTTTAGAAATGTTGTCTTATAAAGTGTTCAAAACAAGAAAGCAGAAATGGATAAGAAGGAAAGATGATGATGGAGAAACGGAAAGGGAAGATAAACAAAGTATGAAATGGCTACGCTGAACTATATGACTTTAAATATTAACGGAATACATAACCAAATTAAAAGGAAGAAACTGCTAAATTTACTGAAAAAAGAAAAAATTGATATAGCATTTGTGCAAGAAACACATTTAACTGAATTGGAGCACAAGAAATTAAAGAGAGATTGGGTAGGACATGTAACAGCAGCGTCGTATAATTCAAAAGCAAGAGGAGTAGCTATATTAATTAGTAAAAATGTACCAATTAAAATAGAAGAGGAAATAATAGATCCAGCAGGGAGATATGTAATGATCAAATGTCAGATATATTCGGAGTTTTGGAATCTACTCAATGTATATTCACCTAACGAAGAAGATGAAAAGTTTATGCAAGATATTTTTTTGAAGATAGCAGATATGCAAGGGAACATATTAATAGGAGGGGATTTCAACCTGAATTTGGATTCAAATATGGACAAAACTGGGAAAAAAATTAACAGAAAGAACAAAGTAACCAAATTTATAATTAAATCGATGGAAGAAATGCAACTTTTGGATATATTGATGAAACAACACCCAAATGAAAAGGAATATTCATATTACTCGGGTAGACATAAAACTTACTCAAGAATAGACCTATTTTTGTTATCAGCTCGTATGCAAGATAGAGTAAGAAAAACAGAATATAAAGCTAGAATATTATCGGACCATTCACCCTTGATATTGACAATAGAGTTAGAGGACATCCCTCCAAGAATGCATAGATGGAGATTAAACTCCATGCTACTTAAAAGGCAGGATTTTAGAGAATTCATTGAAAGACAAATTAAAATGTATTTTGAAATAAATACGGAATCAGTGAACGATAAGTTTATACTATGGGATGCAATGAAAGCGTTCATTAGAGGGCAAATAATAAGTTATGTAACCAAGATGAAGAAGGACTATAATCAGGAAACAGAGCAGTTGGATAGGGAAATAGTAAATATAGAAAAAGAATTAGCAATGAAGGAAGATACAACTAAAAGAAGAAAATTGGCAGATAAAAAAATAAAATATGAAACACTACAAACATATAAGGTGGAGAAGAACATAATGAAGACAAAACAGAAACATTATGAACTAGGGGAAAAAACGCACAAAATTCTAGCATGCAGCTTAAGACAGAACAAGCTAAGAAAATGGTATTGGCATCAAGGAAAAAAGACAAACAAATCACATATAATCCAACAGAGATCAAGGAAAACTTTAGAGAATTCTATGAACAATTATACCAAACTGAAAACGAAGGGAAAGAAGGGAAAATAGATGAATTTTTAACTAAAATTGAACTACCAAAATTACAAATAGAGGAACAAAATAAATTAACAGAACCATTTGAAATAGTAGAAATACAAGAGATAATAAAAAAATTACCAAATAATAAAACACCAGGAAAGGATGGATTCCCAATAGAATTCTATAAAACATTTAAAGATTTATTAATTCCTCCCCTCCTGGAAGTAATCAACCAGATTGATAAAACACAAAGCTTACCAGATTCATGTAAAACAGCAATAATTACAGTAATACTAAAGCAAGGGAAAGATCCACTCGCACCAGCGTCATATAGACAAATATCATTACTTAACACAGATTATAAGATAATAGCTAAACTATTAGCAAACAGATTAGCAGAGTATGTACCTAAAATGGTAAATCTCGACCAAACTGGATTTATTAAAAAAAGACACACAACAGACAATATTTGTAAATTTATTAACTTAATTCATGCAGTAGAAGGGAGTAAAGCGCCAACAGTAGCAGTTGCTTTAGACGCAGAGAAGGCCTTTGACAGAGTAGAATGGAATTATTTATTCAAAGTGTTGCAAAAATTCAGTTTACCAGAGAAGTATATTAATTGGATTAAAGCATTATATAAGGGGCCATTGGCAAAAGTGACAGTAAATGGATATATATCAAAGCAATTTAACTTAAGCAGGTCAACACGGCAGGGATGCCCACTATCACCCTTATTGTTCGCATTAGCTATAGAACCACTAGCAGAATTGATAAGAAAAGAAAATAATATAAAAGGGATAAAAATAAAAGACAAGGAATATAAAATCAGTTTATTTGCGGATGATGTTATAGTATACTTAACAGAACCAGAAATATCAATAAAAGAATTATATAAGAAATTGAAGGAATATGGAGAAGTGTCGGGTTACAAGTTTAACGTAAATAAAAGTGAAGCAATGCCAATGAATAATGCGGATTTCTCAAAATTTAAGAAGGAATCACCATTCAGATGGCAAATGCAAGCAATAAGATACCTAGGTATACAAATAAATAAAAATCTCAGCCATCTATATAAACTCAATTATTATCCACTAATGAAAAAATTACAGGACGATTTAGAGCATTGGAAAGATTTACCATTAACACTAATAGGAAGGATAAACTGTATTAAAATGAACATTTTCCCAAGGATATTATACTTATTTCAGGCATTGCCAATACACTTGACAGAGAAATTCTTCAAGGAGTTAAAGAAAATAATAAGGAAATTTTTATGGAAAGGGGGGAAACCGAGGATAGCACTAGATAAATTAACAGAATGGTATAAACAAGGAGGCTTACAACTGCCAAACTTTTAAAAATTATTATTGAGCCGCACAATTAAGATACCTATCAGATTTTTATCAAACAAGGGAAAAGCCAGATTGGACTAGATTAGAATTAGATAAAATAGGGGAAAAGATACCTGAACACATATTATATAAATGGGATGAAAAATTGGTACAATGTAGGAGTTCTCCAGTATTACATCATCTACTCAATATTTGGAAAAGATTCATGTAGAAAGGAATAGAACAAATTACCAATTACCAAAACTAATATTTACGCAAAATAAATTACTCCCTTTTACAATAGATAACCTTTCCTTTAGAGAATGGGAGAAAAAAGGGATCAAAAGAATAGAAAATTGTTTTTCAGGAAATAGATTATTATCCTTTGAACAAATGAAAGATAAATACAATATAACTCAAGATACAGTGCTGACATATTACCAATTGAGATCCTACTGGAAGGACAAATTAGGATGCAGTCTGAGGTTACCAGAGGGAAGTAACTTTGAATATGTGATTACAGATACAATGATAATCAAAAAATTTATTAACAAATATGTATATTAAACTGCAAGAAAAGGAGAATGAGTAAACAAATGGTAAAACTAAACAAAAATGGGAACAAGATTTAAATATAAAGATAAAAAAGGAAACATGGGAGAAGTTATGTTCTGGAACGATGAGAAATACAATAAATACGAGGTTACGTGTGATACAATATAACTGGATACACAGGCTATACATTACACCTCAAAAATTAAATAAATGGGACCCAACAGTATCTGACAGATGTTTTCGTTGTAAAAAAGAAATGGGAACAACAATTCATGCAATCTGGACATGTGAGAAAGTAGAAAAATTTTGGGAAGATCTAAACCAAATATTAAATAAAATTACAGAAAACAATATACCAAAAAATCCAGAGATCTTCCTCCTAAGTAACATAAAAAACAAAGAATTTGGAATTGATTTGGATGGTGCACAAAAAAGATTTGTTAAGATAGCTCTAGCCGTAGCAAAAAAAATGTATTATGTCAATCTGGAAATTGGAAGATAATTTTAAAATACAACAATGGTATATAGAAATGAATAAATGTATTCCATTAGAAAAAATAACATATAGTTTAAGAAATAATATTGAAATATTTGAACAAATATGGGAGCCTTACATGAAACACAATAGAGAAAACCTACCGGGGACATTCACTACCTAAATTAACGAAAGGAGAAGGAAATGAAAAGAATTGACTCAGTGGAATTTCTTGTTTATTTTTATTGAATGACAACATTGTTTGACTGGTTTAATGTATCTTAGATTTTGTACTTTAAATGGATGGGGGGGGGAGGTAGTGAGGGTGGGATGGGAGGAGGGAGGAGAAAATGGCACTGTATATATTTGAAAAGGAAAATGTATGTATCATGGTCAATGTGGTTTATGGTGTGAAAAATAAAAAATTAAAAAAAAAATTAACATTAAAATTAGCACACCTGCCTATGCATCACTCCATAACCACATGCAGGGGTGAGGAGAGAGCTTTAAGAATGTAGTCTCAATTCACTGTGCTTATTGTGGAAATGAGAGATTAAACAGAGGCATTCAAAACTATAAGAAGCTTTGAGAACTTCTCTTCATTAATTCAGTGGCACAGCTGGTGGAGCAGCTGCCTCACAATGACAGTGATCTAAGTCCCATGCTTGTAATAAAAACACACAGTAAATACTTGAGGAATAGGAGGTAAAGATATATTGCTGACATTTCAAGCCTGAGACCTTCCTCAAGGTATAAGCAAAAACAGGAAGGCATCTGAGTAAAGACTGAAGACTGGCGGGGAGAGGAGTCCAGACCAACAAACAATAAGAGGAAATGTGAGATTTGATTTTGGCACTGTGAAAGGAGACATGGAGAGAGGAAGGGTTGATGGAAAATGGAGAAGTCGATGTTAATGCCATCAATTTGGAGGATGCCCCAATGGAAGATGAGGTGTTGTTCCTCTAATTTGCAGATGGTTTCAGTGCATGAGGCCATGGACAGACATATCTGCAAGGAATGAGAGGGCGAGTTGAAATGTGGGTGGTCTGGACTCCTACATCTGTCATTCTTCAGTCTTTATTCAAATCCATTCCATTTTTTTCCCACTTATAAATTGAAGGGCTCAGGCCCGAAACATCTGTAATCTATCTTTAACTTCTATGGATGCTGTGATAACAGCTGAGTTCCTCCAGCATTTCTGTGTTTTTACGACAATCAGTGTCTGCAAACTTTCATGAGTTCCCCCACCCCCATACGTGTAATGTCAATTTCTCACGCAACTCTTTGTCGTGATGAATGCTTGCAAAGAATATATTCTAAACTCCACCTCTGCAGTAAACTTGCACTAAAAAATGGTGCAAATATCAAACTTCAACTTAAAAAAAATGGCAGTGATGCCAGGCCTGCTGCAATGGCATCACCATCACTGGTATGGATCCACGGGCACACAGCGCCCCCACCCCCAGCAAGATTCTACCGTTCAGTCCAACTACCAACAGCTCCGTAGAGACTTTAAATGACCCGTTAAAGGAGCAGACTGTGGTTTCTTTTCAAGGCCAGAGATGGTAGGGGCTGTGTTCAAGCAATGGATTCGAGGGATTGCAGACACCGAAGAAGCAGAGGATTGGTGCAGGGCACCAGAAAACGGGGAGAACATCTCCTGCCTCAGAGGGAGAAGCAGAGAAGACAACCCACAGAATGGTGACCATGGCGGTGGACCAGTGAGACGCTCTGTGGCTGAAGACCACAGAGGCGCCGGCTGTGGTGACTCAAGGCAAGGATCCCACGAAGCATGCAAACTGCTGGTAACTGCAGTCGAAGGACTCATATGAGGTTGTTGTTTGCTGGAGACTGGCTGAAGGGGTACGAGATATCGGAACTGGGATGCGAGAGGTTGCCTCAGACATTGAAGGCTTCCTGATCGTGTTAGAGGTTTGGATCTGGAGCTCTGTGCGACTGCAGAGGTGCTGGAGGCGAATCCATGGACACTCGATGACTCTGAAGGGATTCGCTTTTGCTTCTTTCTCTCTCACTGTCAGGGGCACTGGGTGATACTAATGGCAACTTTTTTCTGCCTTACAGTAGGCAGAAGGCAATTTCTAGTAATATTACATGTTCTGTACCATGAACATAACAATAAAGAAATCTTGAATCTGATTAGCGCTTCTGCCTGGTGTCGGAAAGAATGCTTCCAAGTCTGAGTTTGTCCATCCTTGGTCGCAAATACTTATTCTTGGACAAAAATGCTGCATCTTTGGGACACATTAAATTGGCTGTAACCCATGAAAAAGTAGTATATAAACAGACTCTTTGTTCTATCTGCTTCCACAACTGGTCTTGAACCTATCCCTACAGCAACTTGGCTTGTGTCCCAACATGAGTGAGGTGTTTCCAATGACAGAACAAATGTCACCCACCCTCAAAATGATTCATCAGGACCCCTCCCCGCGCTGCAGGAAATGCAACACTTGCGCCCACACCCTCTTCTCTCACCACCATTCAGACCCCCAAATCTCCTTCCAAGTGAAGCAACATTTCACTTGTGAATCTGTGGGGGTCATCTTGCTGCATCCGGTGTTCCCATGGTGGCCTCTACATCAGAGAGGCTGGAAGATCACTTCACTCAGCACCTTTGCTCTGTCCGCATCACTGACAAATCTGTCTCTGAGGCAAACCATTTCCATTCTGTGCCTCAATATGTTTGTCCACAGCCTCCTGTGCTGTCAAATCAGGGCTACCCAGAAATTGGAGGAGCAACATCTAATATTCCATCTGGGCACTCTCCAACTGAATGGCATCAACTTCGATGTCTCTGGTTTCTGGTAGCCTATTTCCTGTTCTCCCACATACCTCTGTCTTCTGCCCTCCAACTCTCCATCTCCTTCCCTCTCCAATCAGTGAGACACCCCCCTCCCCATGTGCTTGTGTGCCCTCCTTCCCTTTTTTACCTTTTACCTCTTGCCTGTGCTCCTCCTCCCCTCCCCCCACCATTTTGTTCAGGCGCCTGCCTACAGTGTGCTCAGTTTGATGAAAGGCACAAATCATTGATTACGTATCTTTATCTTTGCTGTTTGATCTGTTGAGTTTCTCCAACGTTGTGTTTCAACTTCAGAAAAGAACTGTCAATGCAAAAACAATGTTCTGTTACCTGAACTTTTTTCTGTTCTTTCTTCAGCACTCAGCTTCTGAACATCATCCTGCTTCTCCTCTTCCTCGGCACCTTCATCTTCAGCTACAGGAAGACATGGCTCTGAATCCTGGGCTGACTCCGAATCCTGGGCTGACTCCGAATCCTGGGCTGATCCCTCAGTCAGTTCGCAGGCTTTTCTCCGACGATTCACTTGATACACAAAGTAAAGCAGAGAGAAAAAAAAGTTGAACAGGGTGATGGGAAAGTAACATTTAAAAACTGTAAACTCTGGTTGAAATTGGCAAGTTCAATTACCCGAGTATCTAGTCCAATAAAGTGCACTATTTAACCTGCTTAGTTTCTCCAGCATTGTGTCCAATAATACAAACTTGTTAGTTATGAAGCATGATCTAGACCAGCCATACTGAACAGGGTACGTACAGCCCCCTTGGGGCCACACACATTTATGGGGTTGGGGGGGGGAGGCATGGACTGAAATGTAAGAT
The DNA here is from genome assembly GCF_036971445.1 of Narcine bancroftii. Taxonomy (NCBI): domain Eukaryota; kingdom Metazoa; phylum Chordata; class Chondrichthyes; order Torpediniformes; family Narcinidae; genus Narcine; species Narcine bancroftii. Next base: position 186,615,866 of record NC_091473.1, read on the forward strand.
TCTTTTAAATTGTAGTCTGTAGGAGAGAAACAAGGATGAAATCAACTGATCTTGACTCTTGACTGCTTCACAGGAAAGGGAGAAGTTGCAAAGGGGCCATTGCTAAAAAAAAAGGTTGGGAATGGCTGCTGTGGAAATTCATTATCAGTTGTGGTTGTCGATTCAAAGTTCATCAAGTACCCAATCAATTGGAAGCAACATGCTGGATGCCAAGTTTCATCATAACATGGAGCCCAATGAGTCTGTGGCAGCTCACAGAACAATACAGCTGACCCTTGGGGAACTCGTAGCTGGGGAGGGGGGGGGGGAAGAGGGAGGGAACGGAGAGAGAGAGAGAGGGGGGGAGAGAGAGAGAGAGAGAGAGAGAGAGAGAGATTGGTGAAAATGTGGAGAGAAAACAACAAGAACCTTCTTGAGCAGTAACCATTTAATTTTAAGCACCAGAACTTGGTGAAAGTTCATAAAGTTAAATTCTGTGCACAGTAAAAGAATTTCCTGATATTGGTGAACTTGGAGGAGTGAGAAGTGAGATTGGACTGTGAATCAAAGAACGCTCCTGAACATATACAAATTACAAGCACGTGCTCTTAGAATTAGAAGGGTGTTAAGTTAATAGTAATAAGTTAAAAGTTTGATCTTTTTTTATGTTTGAAGAAAATTAAAACCAACTTTTGTTTAATTAACTATTTGTCTTGGTGAATTTCTATTGCTGCTAGGTTTTGGGGTCCTCTGGACTTGTAACACAGGTAACAGGGGTTTTAAATACATTTAAACAGGAATTAAAGTTTGTGGTGTTAAGCACAGAGGAGAGGCCCTGAAATTCACCCCTTGATGTGTGCCATGTCCTTGAAGGTTTAGAAAGACCACTCAGTAAAGCCTTACGCTAGTTTGACACACATAAAGAGAATTCACTGAAATTAGGAAAATCCATCACCGCCTGCATGGTGCCAATCTGGAGATTTGGGAAGGCTGTTCTCAACCCTCCTCAACACATCAATAACTCTGTAGTGGAGAAAGAATGAAAATAGGGCTGTCAAATAGGGAATGAAAAGACACAGATGTCCCATGGGCAACTACTCCTCCCTAACAGGAATTTACCAGCATCAGCCAACACCACTGCTTTCTGGAGGCTTTGAGCAATCTGCACATCCAAACAGGTTGAAAGCAGCTTCTATCCTCAAAGATCCTCACCGCCCTTTTCTCACTGCCTCCATCAGGAAGAAGGTAAGGAGCCAGTGGCAGAAGGACAGCTTCTTCCCCTCCACCATCAGATTTTGAATGAACCACAGACACTACCTAACTTTCTTTCTTCTTTTGCACCAATTAATTTTTTAAATATAGTTATAGCAATTTTGCACCTGTAATTCTGCCATAAAAAATGATTTATTTTTAAAAAATGTACAGCACAGTAAAAGGCCTTTTCTGTTTACAATCCCATGCTGCCCATTCATAAAACCCCCAGTACGTTTTGGAAGGTGGATGGGAAAAACCATGCAGACATGGGGAGAACATACAATCTCCTCAAGGCAGCATGGGATTTGAACCCCAAACCCATTCGTGGATGCTGTAACAGCGGTGGGGTAACTGTCTCACTAGTGCTGTCCTCTTGGTTACTTTTTAACGGTACAAGGCACTCATTCACTATAACTTGCATCAATTTGTGACACATGTAACGGACAATAAATTCTAATGTTGGAAATTAAAGGAGGGGGAGGGAGGTTAGGAAAAAGAGGACCATCTTTTTTTTCCCAAGGAAGATGGAATGTGAAGAACCAAAAAGAGAGCAGAGAAGGCTGGAGAAGGGAATGCAGAGCAAAAGTGATCAATTCTCTCGCTGACAAAAAGATACAATTAGTGTTTCAGGTTAATTAAAAAAAGTTATGCTTTTGCATTTTTATGAAGGAGGAAAGCTGTATAAAACTCCACAATTTCACACCTGAGTTCCTCGAGGCAGTTTTGTGTGAACATTTCATTGTGTCCAACAAAATATGCAACAACTGAAAAAGTACGCCCCTACCCGTCCAACGGCTTTTGCCCCTACCTGCAGATGTCACAAAACGGCAAGGTCCATGCTCTTGGTTGAGATCCAGGTGTTGAGCCATCTCATCTCCATCGCCTTTATCAACAGTAAATGGACAGGATGAACAGGCAAGCAGAACGCCACTGTCAAGAAAAAGGGAGTTTTTAAAAACAGGTTACTCTTGATGGTGCAGAGCACTCATCCACTATAATTTACATTAATTGACAAAAAAAGAGAGGAACTAAGAGTACATTTTGGTGTCAGTGGGGTGTCTAGTCTCCCATTTCCCAGAGTCTCAGCATAAAATCTTGAATACAGAATGGAGGGAGTAAAGATCACGAAAAAGGTATGCTTTCACAGACAAGGTAGTGAAGCAAGGACATTCCCGTCTTCTAAGGTAGATGGAAAACTACCACTGCACTATTTTGAAAATCGATTGTGACTTGGGCAACTGCATCAGGGCCTGGTACGAGGGGGGGCATCAATTTCGTGGAGCAAAAAGCCCTGTAAAAGGTAGTGGACTCAGCCCAGTACATCACAGACAAAACTCTACAGGCTCTTCCAGAGAACCCTCAGAGAGCAGCAGCAATCATCAAGGATCCACGCCACCCAGCACATGCTTGGTTCTTGCTGATACCATCAGGAAAGAGGCCCAGGTGACTCAAGACTCGCATCACCAGGTTCAGGAACAGCTAACACCTCTCCAGCATCAGACTGCTTAACCACAGACTCCTTCAGGGACTCATTTAAGGACTCAGACTTTTCCATTTGTTTATTATTGAATACAGTAGAACCCCTGGCATCCAGCACCTATGGGGATTGGGAGATGCTGGATCAGTGTATTTGTCAGTTGCCTGAGATTGCATGTTACCCTGATTGGTGAACTAACTTCTTGGTGATGCCAATTTTGAACTTGTACTTTTTATCCATTTATTTTATGCATTTTTTTTTGCCGGTTGTTTGAATTCCAGCCAACGGATACTTTATTGTATTTATATTTCTGTATTTGCACAGTTTGTTTACATTTTTTTCTTATTGAGTACTATTCACAGATTCCAGTAATAGAAATTCTGCTTAGCCTGCAAGCAGATGAATCTCAGGGTTGTACGTGATACCATGAATGTACCCTTGACAACAATAAAATTGAACTGAGTTCTTCTGTGTACCAACCATCACTTCTCCCTAACTGTTTATTTTTAACCCAGGTATATTAGGCATTGTAAGAGTGAGTCTCAAGCAACTGGAAAACGCATTTATCTGGCATCTACCAATCCCCATAGGTACCAGATACCAGGGGATTTACTGTAATGGGTTTAGATCATTCGAGCCCCTCACTTTGCCTTTACTGCAATTGTCTTCTGTTCTTGACCAATGGTAATTGACAAGAGTCATTGATTGGTTTGGAAATAGCTAATTTCTCTTTAAATGTTCTACCTGATTCAACCCCTTGTCTGAGCCAAAATATAACAGTTACCTTTTTTTCATTTTTCCAAACATCAAATATTTTGACTTCATTCGTTGAGTGTGATAACTGCAAAATAAACAGAGTTGCGTTAATAAAAACAAGGGAGCAGGAAGAGACCCTATCAATCTCTGGAGCCCACTCTGTTCAGTATCATAGCTAATCTATCTTGACTCCTATTTCCTGCTAACATCTGTTGGCTCCTTTTACATCCAAAATGGTGTCAATTAGTCACTATGTAATAGGCCATCTGCATTTTTGAATGGAAACTTCCAAAGATTCAGAGGTCTCTGAAGAAATTCTCAGACTTGAGTGCCAGCTAAATTTTTTTTTTAAAAAACCTTCTTGACAGGGGAAGCAACCTCATGACACTGACCATGCCAAAGCTTTGGGAGAGTTTTTCAATTGGTTTCATATGTTCCTCCAAAAATCCATTACATTCAGAACTTCCGTATTTGTCGATGGACAGGAACATCTTCTAAACTTCAAAATGTCGCCTCAAATTCAGGGGTTGTCTTATGTGCCAGATCTAAAATCCAAACCTTGACAGCGAAGTCTCAACACCACTGCCATCTTCCCCCTCCATATCCTTTCCTCATCTCACCGGCTCTAACTCGAGTGTTTTGGCCAAGCCCCAGGCATACTCTCCCACTGTCCTCATGCTGACAACCCAACTCAACTCCATGCAAGTGTCAATGTGGAAGTATAGTTTATATCTCAATGCTTAAAGCTTTTGCTGTTAGAATTAGAAGGCAGCTTATAATTATAAAATGACTAAAATCATACAGTGTGCCACAAAATGGCAGAACTCATTTTGCAAGCTCTGCAGAAAACAGGTTGAAGACCTTGCTAAAGAGATAAGAAATAGCTTGCAAAAACATTCTTAAAATAAAACTGGCATAAACATCATTAAAATTGTATCTTCAAGGTAATGTTGATTATTTACCAGACAAAAACACATACCATTCTTTTGTGTAAGATAACACCAGAAAACAGAGCTGAGAGCATGGCTTTTTAAAAATGACGTTGTAATGTGCGTGCTACGCAAAGTGAGGAGTAAGACACATTCAAGTAGAGGTTGAAGACTGATTTATTGCTCTCCCAGCTGTTTATATTCACTCCCTGCCTCTGACGACAGGAGTGATGTCATCACAGCGCTGGCCTCCGAATGGCCAGCATTCCCCCCGTTTCCTGCCGTGCAGGATGCCATGCAGGACGACGGTCATTGGTCCCTGTGATCGCTGGCCATTTTGTGATCCGGTCGCAACTCAGTTTGCAGGCCACTACACGACTGCCCTACTCACCCGAACCAGCAAGAACCCCCACTGGGAATACCAAGGGTGTGCCGTCGACCATTTCTTCTGTAGAGACATTAAAGTCCTCTTTTGGCAGCGTGTACTCCAAAAGGAACCCAGGTAGTTCATCCACCCAGTTGGGCCCCTTGAGCCGGGCCATCAGGGCTGCTTTTAAGTGTGTATGGAACTGCTCCACCAACCCATTGGCCTGCAGGTGAAATGCCATGGTGTGGTGGAATTGGGTTCCCAACAGTTTGGCCAGTGCCACCCAGAGCCCCAAGCTAAACTGCGCTCCCCTGTTGGAGGTGAGATGTTCTGGGACTCTGATCCTGGACACCCAGGTGTTGATTTATGCCCTGGCGCAGGTCTCTGTTGTAATGTCGGCCATCAGGGCCGCCTCAAGCCACCTGGTGGAGCAGTCAACCATAGTGAGGACCTACCTCACCCCACGGGAAACCGGTAGCGGCCCCATGTCGATGTAGATGTGGCTGAACCTATGCCGCACTGGCTCAAAAGTCTGGGGAAGTGCTTTAGTGTTCTTGCATCTTGAATGCCTGACAGAGTGTGCAGGTCTTGGCCCTCTTACTGAGCTGCTTGAGAAGCCCATGCCAGATGAACCTGCTGGGCACCATCTTTACCGTGGTTCTGATGGCCGGATGTGCCAAGTTGTGTCTCCATGCTGCTGGCACGACGGGATGGGGTTTGCTGGTGGAGACGTTGCAGAGGAGTTGCCACAGGCGATGATGACATCCTCCAACCTCAGCCTGGAAAGTACTGTCCTGTACTCCGGGATCTCAGGATTTCAGAGTTGTTGTGTTATGCCCTGGGATAGGGCATGGACAGACTCGATGGTGGGACACAAGAGTGCATCGGCCACTACATTGTTCTTGCCGGCCGTGGTGAATTCTGACACATAGGAAAGGTGTCGGTACCTGCTTGTGGGGCACCCTGCTCATTCCAGAAATGTACACACACCAGCACCCCTGCTACTTTAAGTAGGCAGATCAAAATATTGTGCCATAGAGTGATAGGCAAACTGCATCGCAAATAAAAATACTTGAGGCATTTTTATACAAATGCATAAATGCAACTTGCTTCAACACAGCATAACTGACAGTTTATAGCAGCAGGTTGAAGAGGCATGTAAATCAAACAAAATAAATATTAAATTGAAAGATATTGAGACATTATGAACAAAGCTACATTAGAACGTCATTCAATGTACTATTCTAACTGACTACAGCATAATAAGTTTTGAAGGATTGTGGACAGGGATAGAGATTTAAAATCAATTTTTTTTTGCAATCAAATTCCAATTTGGTTTGCTGCTACATATCAAAATCAATGAAAAAGGCTATGTTTACATAGCATTATTTGGAATATGTGAAGCTAAAATCAATCTGGTGTCCTTCTAAAGCAGTTTCAACTCTAACACAGGCTAAGAAGGACGCTATGACTTGTGGAAGTGCAATTTCAGTATGACCACCCCTGTGAGTGCACACCCTAAAAGTCCACATTACAGACTGGCATAAACGCAAACCTTTTGAAATACATTGGAAAGTACAGTATCAACGCACAGAACCAGGTCATTGGGAGCGTCTGGCTCACAAACCCCATTTATGTTCTCCCTATCCTGTTTCAACTCAGCCAGGACCAGAATCTGCTGTTGCTCTCACCCTCCTATGTGATACAGTTGCAGGGGTGGCCAACCTTTTAACTTAGACATACAGCATGGTAGCAGGCCATTTTGGTCCATGAGTCCGTGCTGCCCAATTAACCTATACCCCCGGTGGGCCGAAATGGCCTGTTACTGTGCTTAAAAAGGTTGGCCACCTCTGCTGTAGACCATTGGATCAGCGGTCAATCCACAGGACCATAGAAGCAGCAGAGGGGATCACTGGGGTTCTCTGTACGTGCCCCCCCACCCCAATTAACATGATCTAGTGGTATTGTTGTCTGAAGAGGTCTCACAAAATCATCAAGAACCTCTACCATCTTGGCACGCAGCATCTTCCAGCTACTCCCGTCAGGAAAGAGATAAAGTATCAGAGTCAGTACTGGGACAATAAACAGCTGCTTTCCACAGGTAAGGAAATAGCTGAATAACTGATGAATTGCTTATACAATCCCTCCAAGACACTCCTATTTATTTAATAACATTTATTCATTTTTACATTATTTTTATATATATATATAAATATATGTACTGAGCATAAATATGTGCGCTACGCCTATACAGATGTTTGCATGTTTTTACACTGAGGTCCAAAGAACACTGGTTTGTCCAGTTATACTTATACAATTGAATGATAAACTTGAACTCCTGCTCTGAAGCACATTGGCTGTTTGGGAGCAAAAGTCTGAAGGTGGCAGCTCCCATTTCAGGGGCAGCCAAAATATGGCCCCTAGGCCAACTGCAGCCTGTTGCCCATTTTTAAGTGGCCTAGGGTAAATTTTAAAAATAAAATGGCCCATTAGAACATAGTCTCTAATAATAAGTTGCACTGAACATGCATTGCACTTTAGTTTCAACACTAGATGTCGCTGCCATTTTGAACAACTTCTAGACTGACCATTGCAATGTTACTCATCAATGAAAATGTTTACCTCAGATTTTAAAAAAAAACCATTTGTATCAGTTGATTAAACACAGTGGAACCGAAAAGACAGAAAGTAGCAAGGGAGTGCCAAAAATAAGACACGGTGGGAAAAAGAATAATTTTTCACAGAAGTCAAGAGGAAATGTGTGTGTTTGATTGGCAAGGAATCGATTAACTTTAAGAGCCTATCTACAGATTGACACATTGCATCATAATCATTAAGATGGACACTTGGACCATGAACTGTATTCACTGAGAGTTGTGGAGAAATGTTGAAAACCTCCTTGTCCCTTTCTAGATCTTTTCTCCTGTTCTTAATTTGCACCCAGCTTTTTGAATGCTTTAAAGAGTTTTATTGAATTCCTTTGAATTAAATTTAAGAGCAACAGATACAGAAATGCCAACTGTAATGTCACCAGTAGTGTCGTATAGTTATTTTGATAGAACATAAATTTTCAATGTCATGGGGGTTACTGGTCCAAAAGCACTGTTTTTCTTGCAGTGTTACTGGTTGAAAGCTGCCAGGCTTAATAGCGTTTGGCCTGTGACTCCTCACATTTTTCTGTATGTACCCCACAGCCAAAAACATTTGGCCACCCTTGTCTTACCTGATCATGTGGTCGGCATAAGCCCTGCTGCAGCTGGTGCTATACCGACAGCGAGAGCAGTGAACGTAGGTGGGGAAGTGGTTACTAATGCTGGTGATGTTGGTGATGTCAAAGTTGCATTCTAAGCACACCTGGTTTCCGTGCATCTTCCTGTTCACGCAGGAGAAAATAGACAGATCATTTCAAAGCTTCAGCGGAAAATCAAAGGGAAACGGGCAGCACAGTTAAAGTGGCAACACTATGACAGCACCAGCAATGGGTTCAAATCCGAAGGAGTTTGTTCGTTCTCCCCCTGTCTGCTTGGGGGTCCTCCGGGTGCTCCAGTTTCCTTGTATCCTTCAAAAAAGTTGAAGGGGGGCTGTAGATTGATTGGGGTATTTGGGCAGAATAGGCTCATGGGGCAGAAGGGCCTGTTACTGTGCTATACATCTAAAATTTATACGGCGGCACAGTCAGTGGTTTGTGCAATGCTTTCTTCAGCTCCAGCGACCCAGGTTTGAATCCGGTGCTGCCTGTCAGTAGGTGGTATATTCTCCCCATGACCCGCATGAGTTTCCTCTGGGTGCTCCAGTTTCCTCCCACCTCCAAAAGGTACCAGAGCTGAAGTCAATTAGGTGTAATTGGGTGGCACAGGCTTATGGGCCGGAAGGGCCTGTTACCATGCTGACTCTCTTTGGCTTGGCTTCGCGGACGAAGATTTATGGAGGGGGTAAAAGTCTGTATATCTAAATTAAAAACACTTCCTGGCACATATGAGACCGGGAGACGGGGGCTTGCAGAGGTTTATCACAAGGGTCAATAGATAAGATTAATCGTCATAATCTTTCTCCCCAGGGGTAGGAGTGCCTAAAACAAGAGGGCTCATAGTGAAGGTGAGGAGGACCATTTAAAAAGGGATGTGAGGGACAAGTTGGCCACCACTGTAGGTGGATCAAGTTGGCAGAGGAAATGGCATGGTTGGGGACAATTGCAATGTTTAGAGACACTGAGACAAGGTTAAAAATTGGAATGATATACAAGGACATGGGCCAAATGGGATGGTTGAGATACACTATTTGGTCACCATGGATGAGTTGGGCCGGAGGGCCTGCTTCCATGCAGTAGAACTTTGAACCCCACTGCAAGCATTTTAACATCACCTTGCAGTATTCAGAAATTAACAAATAATACAGAGCAACTGTTAACAGATGTACTACAAAAACAATCTCTGCAGAGTTGGCAACTCCAAAAATCAGCAAAAAAATGAATTACATGTGAAACACGAAAGTCGAGACACGCTGAGGTTCCTCTGCATGACGTGCTGGAGGAGCTCAGTCCATCTTGCAGCGTCCAGAGGAGGTAGAAACACTTCAGTTCCAGGCCCTTTTTCAAGGTCTGAGTAAAAAGCAGGCGTCCCCAAATTAAAGGGCTGGGGAGAAGGGAAGAATGGGCGAGGGGGGGGGGAGTACAGACCAACAGGAAAAATATGGATCTGGAAAGAAAGACAGAGCTGTGGAATTAGCCCGTCCTCTCCCCCCCACCTGTCTCAAAAAATCTTTACCTTGTGTAGGCCCTGCCGAGAGAGAGAGAGAGAGAGAGAGAGAGAGAGAGAGAGAGAGAGAGGTACCGGATTTCCTGCATGTCAATCAGAAGGGAAATCATCCTCTCCACAGTCTTCTTCTTGTCCAGCTTGATTGGAGGTTTGGCAACAGAAGGAACCATGTGAACAGTTGAGCAAGTCGGTGGCTCCTGGGATTTTCCAGGCAAAACTGGGGGATAGACTTTCCTGGCTGGGACTTCTTGATTGGGCCCTCCCGTTGCTCGTGCTTGGCCCATCGAGGTTCTTATTGTAACCTGCAGCAGAAATGCTATCAAGTTAGTGTCCTGAAATGGTAAATTCAAAACTGGAAAGGAAACATATCAAGGCAGAGGGAAACAAGGGCTTGGTGGGGACAACTCCGGATTCAATTTCTTACATTATGTAAATTTCCCCAAATTCAATCCATAGTCGAAACATTAGTTAAGATACTATTCACCCCAATGCACCATGTCTACAGTGGAAGTAAATCCAGATGAAGGTGAAGGTGATTAGAGGAGGAACAGGAAAATACACCAGTGGTCTCCCACTTACCATCATATATTACTGCAAGAAAAAATGATGGTGTGGTCAGGGCAACATTGTTTATAGCGCCGGTTACTCAGGTTCAAATCTGGCACTGTCCATGAGTTTGTATGATTTCTGGTGTCTGCATGGGTTTCCTCCCATGCTTCAAATGGGGACAGGGGTTGCAGATCATTTGGGCAGCATGGGCTCATGGACCGAAAGGGCCAGTTATCATGCTGTATGGGTGTTAAGTATTTGAAATGTTGACATGAGGTCTGTGTGTCCGCTTCAGAATCAACAGAGTTTAAGGATACACCAGGCATTTTTTATATTTTTCAAGTATAAATTCTCACAGAACAATACAGCACAGAAAATGCCCTTCTAGTCTGTGCCAAAACATCATTTCACTAGACCTATTCCATAACCCTCTAGATCACACATGTCAAACTCTGGCCCGCGGGCCAAATTTGGCCCGCGATATAATTATATTTGGCCCGCAAGATCATATTAAATATATATTAGAGTTGGCCCGCTGGCTGCCGCGCCAGTATAGCGCATGCACACTGAAGGTGAAAATGAAGACGCCGGAGGTGTGGAGGGATCTCAGAGTTCCGAATCCCGGGGATCGGAGCGCCGCACTCAGCCCATCCGGCTCCCAGACACACAGATGCGGCTGGAGTTGGGGACCATCCTCGCTGGGTCTGCGCTTCAACGGCGACGCCGGACCGAACGTCTCGTTGGCGATGCTTTCCCCCTCGCGGCGGACACTGCCTCCCGCTCCTTTTGTTGGAGACGAGCCCGGCGCCGTGAGATCGCAGTTTAATCCCTCTCCAACCATGGGAGGGGGGTGGGAGCAACGCGCTCTTCTCAGCCAATTCCTCCACCGCCCCGGACGCCGGCGTTTCAACGGGGAGGTTCGGGTGCCTTTGTCAGGCGACCGACCTGTTGGTCCAAGACAAGGGGAGAGCGTACAAACTCCACACAGACAGCACCTGAACTCGGGTGAATGTTGAGCTGCGACCCCACATTCCACATCAGGACTGTGTGTAAGATTGGGAGCAGTGAGACGGAAGCTTATTTTGTTCCTGTGATTTAAGCCTTTCTTGGGGTGGGGGGGGGGGTCCTTCTCTGACCACTTGCCTAACAATTAACCTAATCAGATGTGGAGTTACAATACAACAGTTCTCAACCTTTTTCTTTCCACTCGCGTCCCTGTGCCATTGGTGCTCTGTGATTAGTAAGGGATTGCTTAAGGTGGTCTTTGGGTGGAAAGAAAAAGTTTGAAGACCACTGCTTTAATCATCCCTCATTGACTCGTCATGTGCACGGTTTCAGAACGCTAAAGGAAATGGGCCAATGACAATGACAATGAAAGAGTTTATCCAAAACTATTATTAAACATTTATTTTAATAAGAAAAAGTTTAACATTACATATGTTGAAAGAAGAGAAAACATGCAGATGTTGTTGAAAATTTTCAATAAATATTTAGTTTGGCCCTCGACTTAGTCCAAGTTTTTAATTTTGGCCCTCCGTGAATTTGAGTTTGACACCCCTGGTCTAGACTTATCCCATTCAGTATCTATCCAATTTATTCTTAAACCTTGAGAGTGAGCCTGCATTTATCATGTCCACATTTGGAATGACACCTCGTCAATATAAATTCGTCTCACATTAAATGCACACTTCTGATATCAGAAAAGATCGAGTTATTGTCATGTAATAAAATAAAAATGTAACAGCACACAAAAATCGCTTTTAAGCCAAACAAAGATTTTCCATTAGCATTGCCTGGCACCCCTTAGTCAGAGAAAAGAGCAGAAGGGAGTCCCTTCAGAGTCACCGAGTGTCCATGGATTCACCTCTAGCTCTTCTTCAGTCGAGTAGATTTAAGTTCAGTTCATACCATTGGCAACCGAAGCTCCAGATCCAAACCTCTGACAGAATGAGGAAGCCTTCAGTGCCCTTTGGGAACTATCCTTGTCCCCATGATCACTGGTTCTCATAAGCCAGTCTTCAGCAGACCGCAGCCTGTTCTAAAGTCAGTTTACCTCAAGATGTCCACAGCCTGTGTGGGTTCCTTGCCCACCAGTGTCCAACAGCTCGCCGTCTGTGTGCATGTCCTTCGGTCATAGAGCCCCTCGCTGGTCACCATCCTTGGTCATCTCCTCTGCTTCTCTTTTTCAACTGGGGACGTGCGCTACTTGTTACTGGTGCCCTGCGCCAGTCCACTGCTCCCCCGGACTCTGCAATCCCTCGTGGCTGCTGCCAACACAGGCACTGACACCTTGGGCCCAGACCCTGCAGTGGCAGGATTTTAAATAAACCCCATGGACTCCTTCAGCAGGCTGTTTAAAACCTATATGAAGCCTTCGGACTGGGTGACTGGACCCCGTGGAGGAGCGCTGTGTCTCCACTCCCAGCTCTCCCTGGGTCCGCTCCGTCATTATTTTTTGCGCCTGTGGCGCGCTGTGTCTCCACTCCCAGCTCTCCCTGGGTCCGCTCCGTCATTATTTTTTGCGCCTGTTGCTTAGCTCCTTGAATGGTTGGGAAAGCAAGTGCCACATTCAAAATGTATTCAACAATACCAAATGATACTAGAATGGCCGATGTAGTCGATCAGCCAAGAAACAGTTCTTGCGTTTCAACTCAAATAGTGTACATATGGACTGTTGGATTTCAATTATACCAGCATACAAATCAACTAGATACTATTTAATTTTTAAAAAGTTAACCATCCTGCACGGTAACAGGCCCTTTCAGCCCCATGAGTTGTGTCACACGTGCTCATTGAACATCGTATCTCCATGAACAAATCAATGAAACTTGCACAGTTCAGGAGCAAGGCCCATTTGTGCGGAGGGAGGGGGAGAGCCAAATTTTGTATGTGGACATTTGCATATCATTAAGCAACAGTGGATGAAAACAACAAAGAGGCGGAGGGGAAAGTAATGGGGAGCAGAGAAGCATGCGTTCCTAACCTTGGTGCCAGGCTGCAGTCCTTCCAGTTGTTTTGGCTTCTTGAATGTTTTGTGGTGCTCGACCTTGTGCTCCAATTTTTCCTTGGCACTGATGAACTGTAGTCTGCACTTATTACATGGATAGACGCTTTTCTTCTGAAGCAAACAGAAGATGGTTAAGAAAAAGGCAAAGGCTGACACAGACAATGTGTGGAACATTCTCATTCAACGTATTTAGGAGTTCGTAGCGGATTGGAATTGAGAAGGCCAGAAGACACAGAAATAGGTCATTCAGCCCATCGACTCGTACCTACTATTTAATGAGCTGATTAATTTTCCTATTCAGCCCCACTATCCAGCCTTCACTCATAACCTTTGATGCCTTGGCTCATCAAGAACCTATTAATCTCAGTCTTAAATACCATATATTTCGGCATATAGGCTGACCTTCAGATAAGACAGGTCCCATTTTCATGGATTATCATATAATGGTGTACAAGATGATCCTCAAGGGTTGTCTTATATGCTGAATCTACATCAAGCATCTTTTTTATTCAATTTAAGGTCTCATATTTGTATCTGGTATATTAGACAACCCCTGATTTTTGAGTGATTTGAGGGTTTCAAGGGTCGACATATGCCGAAATATACAGTACTCAATGACCTAGTCTCTACAACCACCTATGGCAACAAATTCCACAGATTTACCACCCTCTGGCTAAAGAGATTCTTCTGCATGTCTAAGTGGACACCCCTCAATCTTGAAGTTGTGTCCTATTGTCCTGAACTCTCCCACCATGGGAAACAACCTTTCTACATCTACTCTGTTCGCACCTTTCAACATTAAAAATACTTTGGGATCCTCCCTCATCCTCCTAAATTGGAAGAGCTGTCAAGTGCTCCGGATGTGATGGAATGAGCATGTCAAGTTCCAACCCTCACCATTTCATTTTCCCTCCAAAGCCATCTGAAGCCATCACTAATCCATAATGCCCAATATCATCATTCATGGGACAGCCTCACACAGACCAAGAATCAAACTATGTAGATCATAACAGCACAGTACAGTCCGTTCAACCCATGATGTTGTGCCGACCTTTATATACCTACCCAAAAAAAACTTTCCCTACCTTATAACCCTATTGTTTCAGCCTCAACCACCCCCCCCAGTAATGCATTCTAGGCACCCACAACTCTCAGTGTAAAAAACAAACTGACTGTTGATGACTCCCCTAAACTTTTCTTCCTTCACTTTGAACAGATGTCCTCTAGTGTCTGCTATTCCTGCCCTATGAAAAAAATGCTGGCTGTCTACCTTATATATGCCTCCAATAATCTTCTAGACCTCTATTGTCACCTCTCATCCTTCTTTGCTCCAAAGCTCTGCTAACTTTGCCTCCAAAGACATGTTTTCCAATCCTGATAAATCTCCTCTGAACCCTTTCCATAGCTTCCACGTCCTTCCCATAATGAGGCGATCAGAACTGATTTTCAGTGTGGTCTCACCGGAGTTATAGAGCTGCAACATTACCTCATGAAAAAGTGGTGGGAGAGAGCAGTAAGTAAATAGAAAACCTTTGCCCTTGATTTTAAAATTTGTAGGAATAGCCCGAAATGACAAGGGCATGCAGGGGTGCCTACCTGGTGCTTCATGTAGTGTTGTTGGTAGGCATTACTGTTCTTCATCACTTTGAGACAGTATGGGCAGAGCAAATTCTTAGTGTCTTCATGAATCATCCGAAAATGGTTATCCACTTCCAAATACACGGAGGAACGATACTCACACACCTAAAGAAATGAAACATCTTCAACATCCTCATTAGAGAACAGTCTCTCATTGTCTTACTATCACTCCAACTCTACTCCATATTCTCCTTCACTGACTGGAGGCATTAAGTTCTCTCTGGAGGATATTTTATCTCTCATCATTGACAGGATATGGTTAGTACCATCCCATACTTAAACTTCTCTTGAGAACAGGCTGCTCTGTAATGTCACCGACGTTAAGGTTATAGTGATGGGAGTGGAAAAAGATTTCCTATCATGTGGTTGAGTAGAAGATTCAGGATTTAGATCAAATGAAGGAGTGATCAGCATTCATTCCTTTTGGTATTTTTCAACTGGCGCAAAATTACCTCATCAATTCTCATTGCCCAAGCGGTAGTCTTGTGCCTAATTTAATATTTTATTTATTACTACAGTACAGATTACAAAGAATTAAAAAATTATCACATGTTTGAATCTGATACACCAATCAAAATTTGCTGATCATCCACCTCAATTTCATTTTTCTTCCCCATCCTCAAAATCTAGTAACCATCAAACAAATTATGACTAAGCCTTCGCTACCCACCTGCTGAAGAACTTTCATCTCATTCATAGTGTACTACTTATTCTGAAATTCAACTAAATCAGGGAAATATTCTCTCTGCATCCAAATTGAGAGATTTAAGATTTTTTTTGGGTGTAGAGCTCTCTCATTCTTCTGAACTCTATAAAGCAGACATTCTCTTCTCAGCTCGCAAAACATATCATACATTATGTGCTGTTTTATAGGACAACCCCCAAAATTTTCCACCTAAAATGTTGGTTTTGAGCTCTATCCCTTTGTATGAGGTGACCCCCATCCCCCCAAAAAAATCTGGCACTTACCAATAACCAGTAGATTCTGTTAAAAATGAATGACAATAATTTAATGACACATTATCATTTAAAGACTTAAATTGTATTTGGATATTTTAAAACGCCTCCTAGCCACTTAAAGCCTGTACAGAGCCAACTGCAGTCGGACCAGGCAGATGAACCCTGCAGAGGAGAGACTTGGTAATTAACTAACGGAGCATGTGCGAGATTGCACCGGAGCCAGCAGGCAAGAAATTTTAGACCCTTTGTATAGGACAACTCAGATTTTAAGGCAAATTTTCCGATCGTCCTATACCACAACATACAAGGTCTTTTTTTGTGTAGTCTGAAGGAGAGATGTAAGGAAGAAACTAAAACTTGACTGCTTTATCACCATATGATTAAAGCATGCAATCTTTTCTCCTGCCTTCAAATGCCTTCTAGTAAAGAGTAACCCTATTTGACTTTTCAATGCTTGCTGAGTCTGCCTGCTAGTTCTTGGTAACTTCTGCATAAAAAGTTAGCTTTCTTGGAACATTGACATTCAGCACTAAGAAAATACACAGACAAAAGTGGATAACACATTTTTTCCTCTCCTTATAAACCTACGGCTCCTAGAACGCTTCCACCAGCCTTGTCTCCGCTCCATCCTCAACATTCATTGGAACGCTTTCATCCTTAACGTCGAAGTACTCGAGATGGTAGAGGACGACAGCATCGAGTCCAAGCTGCTGAAGATCCAGCTGCTCTGGATGGGTCACGTCTCCAGAATGGAGGACTATCGCCTTCCCAAGATTGTGTTACATGGCGAGCTCTCCACTGGCCACCGTGACAGAGGTGCACCAAAGAAAAGGTACAAGG
Source organism: Narcine bancroftii (assembly GCF_036971445.1). Taxonomy (NCBI): domain Eukaryota; kingdom Metazoa; phylum Chordata; class Chondrichthyes; order Torpediniformes; family Narcinidae; genus Narcine; species Narcine bancroftii. The sequence goes on from NC_091473.1 coordinate 186,632,376, forward strand.
ACTGCCTAAAGAAATCTCTTGGTGCCTGCCACATCGACCACCGCCAGTGGGCTGATATCGCCTCAAACCGTGCATCTTGGCGCCTCACAGTTCGGCGGGCAGCAACCTCCTTTGAAGAAGACCGCAGAGCCCACCTCACTGACAAAAGGCAAAGGAGGAAAAACCCAACACCCAACCCCAACCAACCAATTTTCCGCTGCAACCGTGTCTGCCTGTCCCGCATCGGACTTGTCAGCCACAAACGAGCCTGCAGCTGACGTGGACATTTACCCCCTCCATAAATCTTCGTCCGCGAAGCCAAGCCAAAGAGATAAACAGGATGAAATCCAAGAGCAACAGGTCATTATGGATCTGTTTTCATCTCAGAGCACACAGGACTGCTCACTTGATCTCAGCTCAGCTACATTCCCTGCTCAGCAAAACACATTATTAAATTCCAAGCTCAACAGTTCCAATCACTTTTGATCACCTTACAGGTGATCAGATTTAACCTAGGGCACTACGTCCCAGCACCACGCCCCACAGAGCAAAAGTCAATTCTGCACAGCCTTGCATCATGGATTTTAGGTTAAACCCCACCCCAGCATCCTATGAGGATTGGCAGATGCAAGATGAGTGAATTTTCTGCTTGCTTGAGATTGCATTTTGTGTGAATGCAAGGAGGTGCCAATTTTAAACTTTCGTAATTTTACCAATTTATTTTCCATAATTTTTTTTCCCAAATAAAGTTCAAGAAAACAACAGCTATTTTGTGCTAGAGATAATCCAGCATGTAATCAGTTAATGTGCCCTGAGGGACAAGTGTTAATAGGAACAGATCAGTATTCCCTCTTTTCTGAACAAGATCTCCGTTTATCTGTTACTCTGGAAAAGGCAAAAACAGCCTGAGATGAATCGAACGTTTCAAAGACAGCTAGGTATAAATTCATCCCGTTTTGTGTGCTAAACACAGCGCATAGCTTTGCAAAACATTCGATTGGCCTTTGTGAAATTTGTTTGCGAGGTGGAGTTGAATTGGGCGAATATCCTCTCCGTCTGCCCTGCCTTTTTGCTGCTCCTGTACAGAGATAGTGAGAATGCAGATTTTAAGATGAGTGGAAGAGAGAAGCTGCCTGCATTCCTTCCTTGTTATCAGCTAAAGCTGATAAGAACCTCCTTATTTGGCTAAGGGACGCATTCACCAATCCCAAGAGATTGCTAAGAAACATGTACTTATATGGAGAAGTATGTTCAGATGTCCTGCAAAAACTGGAAATGTATGTTTCAGCTGCAACCAGAGAGCCACGAGGCAGACTCTCTTACTCCCTGGAGGTGACACTAGCTGCTTGTGGCAGTGCTTCTTGCTGTAAAAGAGTTCCTACACTTTGCAAAGTGATTAAAATTGTGTTTTTGCAGCGGTATTCATGTTTGCTTTGGAGCAACCTCAAATCCACTTTAACAGCAGCAGCCTAGATTATTTACTCAGAGCCGGAGAGAGGACTCGCCAACTTAGCCAAGCTCCTGCACTTGCAGGAGAGACTGTGGAGCAGCAAGTCTTGAAGACGGAGAGGAACAAGCTTTACCTGACAGACGTATGGCATTTCTCCTGGCTTGTGGGTATCCTTCATGTGCTGTAGGAAAAGCTGTTCCGTTTCAAACGCGAGCTCACAGATCTTGCATTTTGCTGCAACGGTAGAACACACAAAGTTGTGAGAGAAACAAGTGAGAGGCTCTCAAACTGACCTCCCGCCTGAGCCTGAACTCTCATATCCTCCAATTCTGCAATCATTGCATGCGACCAAACAGGAGCCCTCCCCAACACGCCAATTCAAATGCTTTGAATTACAAATTGAGCAGTGTGGTTAGCGCAATGCTGTTACAACACCAGTGCTGTCTGAAAGGAGTTTGTATGATTCCCCCAGTATCAGCATGGGCTTCCTCTGGGCACTCCAGCTTCCTCCCACCATTTTGATGTACTGCAGTGTAGGTCATGGGTGCAATTGGACGGCAGAAAATATACTGCACTGTATTCTAAATTTAAATATTAAATGCAAATTGCATTATAAAATTGCACTTACTGGTGGTTTCGTAGGGGCTGTGCACATTTTCAATGTGGCATTGCAGCTGGAAAGGAGTGGCATACTGACGGAAACAATGCTGGCAAGTAGTGTGGTTCTCAATGCTCTCGTCATTTTGCTGCTCCAGTTCCAAGTGATGCTTCATGTGGTTCATAAACCTGCAGGAAATAAACCTCAATTGTTAACTGACGCCATAACGGGAAATTTAAAAAACCGCAACAAATCCACATAACGGTAGAACTAATTTTCTACTGTTTGACCAAGATCAGTTGAGGAAACTCAGGATTAGTGCTGTGTTTCACAAGCTGAATTTCAACGTATCCAAGATGCTGCCTTCAGGGGCAAATGCCACTGACACACTCCCTGACAGGTCTTCCAGGTTTAGTCCTCCATTTCCCAACCCTTCATCACCTATGACAAACTGACAAACTACGCTTGATGGCACAGAAAAACCAACACGCTTGATCAGTCTTCTTTCTATTTCCTATAATCCTTGGTACGTTGACACGAATACATACAACAGTCCAAAATTTTGTCCATTACATTTCCAAGTATAGTAAAACCCGTTATCTGGAATTTAAGCAACTGGTGACCTCAAGCAAGTGGCCAAAAAAAAAGGAAAATAAATAGGAAAAAAATATAGATTTAAAATTGGTACTCTTCACAGTTAGTTCGCCCATTAGGCAACACGCAATCTGAAGCAAACAGAAAATTTGCTTATCTGGCATCGAACAATCCTAATAGGATAACCAGGGGCTTTTCTGTAATTCTTCTCTCCCCTACTGCTCAAGCAAAGCTGATTTGATCCCCAATGCTTACTAACTTTGTCATAACTCTTCACCCCCATCCAGTGATGTTTGGGGCTTGTGCCTCAACTTTCCTAAACCTGCGACTTGTGGTAATCTATAATTTGTTATAAAAGCAAGTTTTTTGACTTTATGTAAACAAATTGCAAGACAAGATGGGCAAAACTGTCTGCCTTAAATGGTGGAGCAACACAGGCTCAATATACAACATCACAACGAATGCAAGCTCATCTACACATTTTGCTCTTACCTCAGTGTATAGCAATCCTATTTCATAAGTCTCCTGACCAAACAAATTACAGCTGTACCAAAAGTCACGAATTAAATTCTGGCAAATCAGAAAGTTCTTAAAAAGGTGCCAGTGTCTGATCATTTCTTGTGAGAGCAGGGAGTGGAGATACTGCAGGGTCCAACACCCAGTCCTAATGCTGATGATTCCATACACGTTTTAAACGGCCTGTTAAAGGACCTTGTAGTGGGCTGCCGAACGTGCCATGCCTGAAGCAGTGACCTGACACCAGGATCCCGCGGCCTACACGGGCTACGCTCTTCGAAGTGCGCACCCGATTCAGCAGCACGCGACTGTAGAGCCCCACTCCTATGGGCTGGCCAGCAACAGTCCATCAGGTGGAGCTAGGGAAGCAGCCATACCCAAGGATGAGAGGGGCTCACTGATTGGCTGCTCCCTGGATAGCACTAAACAACCAATCCCAGGAAGTGGATTGCAATGCCACCAGTCGGGTGGGACGATGATGTCAGAGACGGGCTTCTGAGCCCTTTATAAGCAGAGCTGCCAAGCACAATAAGCCAGTGTTGAATTCACTCCCATAGTGTGTGTCTCTTCTTTAAGCAGAACCGCTCCAGCAGTAGTAGCCGCCACAGGCTGACATTTTATTTTAAATTCTACAATCACGAAGGTCTGTGCCCAAGAGGGACATGCCTGTGGTGGGCACCTTACTATGAGGGATTGCCAAATGTGGTGGAGCAGCGGACTAGGGCAACAGAAATGGGAAGAACAACCCCTTTTGAGAAGGAAAAGCAGAGGAGATGACACAAAAGGACAGTGACCACTGCGGCAGACCAGCGAGGGGCTCAGCAGCTGAAGGACCCACAGAGGCTGCCAGCTGCTGGAGACTGGGAACCAGGAATCGAGAGGGTGCTGAGGGCAAGAAGGGCTCCTAAAAGGCCTCGGGTGCTGAAGGCTTCCTGATCTGGAACTCTGGAGGCCAATGGTTTGAACTAGAGTCTATGTAGCTGTGAGAGTGCTGGAGGAGAATCCACGGATATTCAACAACTCTGAAGGGACTCTCTTTCACTTTTCTCCTATTGTTAGGGGCGCCAGACAATGCTCATGGCAACTCCTTGTTTGCGTATGGCAGACTGAAGCTGATGAGCAATATATTTTTAATGTATGGTTACGTGACAACAAAAGGAACCTTTGAAAACCACTTTGTAAATAATGAACATGCAACACACTTGGGAACATGAAGATCATTTCTGAACATTCACTGACAATAGAATCATTGTGGTCCATGAAACAATATATAGCCCTTGGAGTTTGTTCTGGCTTTTTTTTAAAAAAAGGAGCAATCCAGCAAGTCCCATTCCCTCATTCCTTCCTATAAGCCGTTATAAATCAAAGGGGAAACTAGCACATGGAAGAGAGAGGGAGAGAGGAAGAACACACCTGATGTTGTTTTTCAATCGCTTCAAGCAACTGAGGCATCTGAACGTTGTGCTGGTCTTCATTTCATGAAGCATCTGGTAGGTGCTGCCTTCATCTCTCCCATAGTAGAAATCGTCCACTAACATGATGAGTTTGCTGTGGCTTGGTTCGGTGAGCTTGACTGGTGGCTGCTGAGTTGATGTTGGTGGGGTCGGAGGTGGGGGCGGGGGTGGAGGTTGTGGCGGGGCGGAATGTGGTTGCTGCTGAGGGCTCTTGGTGGGCGCTGAAGAACTGAGCAGCTGGGGGCAGCAGTACTGGAAAAAGGAAAAATTCAAGACAGGAAGAGATCAGTAACATTCTCCCTTTCATATTTTAAATTTTAGCCATACTGCTGTATGGAACAGGTCTTTCGACTCACAAGCCCGTGTTGCCCAATTTTGACCCAAGTGACCTGCACCCGTGGTACATTTTTGAACAGTAGGAAGAATTTTGTCATTTATTTTAATTTTTAAAAATTTTTAGATAACAGTACAGTAACAGGCCCAGGAGCCCACACCACCCAAATGCACTCATGTAACCAATTAACCTACTAACCCCATACATCTTTGGAATGCAAGCAGAAACCAGAGCACCCAGAGGAAAGCGACACAGACATGGGCGAAACTCTTTACCGACAGCTCCAGATTTGAACTCTGATTGCTGACATTTCTGACAGCGTTCTGCTGACCAACCATCCAAGTCCAAAACTGCTTGCATAGCCCAAGAAATCCACGACACTCTGGGCTTCAAAAACATAGCTGAACCAAAGAGAGCCAACCAAAATGAAAGCTACTTACAGCCATATGAACTCTTAAGGATTCCATGATGTTGAAATGGATGTTGCATTTCGGACAATCCTTTGGAATGGGAACTCCATTGTTAATATTGCTTTCAGGCACTATTAGAAAAAAAAGCAAAAAAGCTTAACAAAGCAACAACTTGCAAGGCCCAAATTACTCTTGGGAACTTGATTATCAGGGGAAGGGACAACTTGTAAAGTCCACATGCACATTATGCTACATACCTCACAGGCTTCAAAATGATCAATACGATTACATATCAGAGCCTTTCTCCAAGAGCCAATAATATTAAAGCTACAAACCTCCCATGCCACTATTCACAACAAATAATATTTTGTGTTGAAAAGTAGATTGCACTGCATATTGGATATCATATCAATTGGGTGTAATTGGGCAGCACGGGTTCATGGGCTGAAAGGACCTGTTACCATGCTGTACATCTAAATTTAAATCATATTTTGCCAACATGGAAGAGTTCTTGTTTTTTATTTTAAATTTTAGTTACAGTCAGGCTTTTTTTCGCTATACTATGAATGGATGACATATGCAAACCTCATCATATTGCTGCCGACGAGACTGACATTATTGTTGATCCACAAATTTTCCTTTTAAATAGAGGTTTATTGACTCAATTCAAAATGGGAGTGAGCATCAAATACATTGTTATATGTGGAAGCGGCAAGGTCAACAGATTTCTTTTTCTGCAGTCATCAACTACATGGTTCTTAATGACAATTCAATGCCCAGGAATGCAGAAGGCTGCAAACATAGCCAAGTCATTCACAGGTTCTGACCTCCCATCCAGTTAAGATATTTAAGTCAGGCACTGCCTTAAGGTAGCCAGCCAACAGAATTATGGACCCCCATCTCAATGGTCACAACTCTTCTCACTAATTCCTTTGGGCGGAAGATACAAAACTTGAAGACCAGAACCTCTTGGTTCAAGAACAGTTTCTTTCCAACAGCAGGACAACTGAATATGTATTATCTTTGCATTTATTGTCTCTTTTTAGGTCACTGCATATTACAATAAAATCCCCGATACCTGGAATTCAAGCCACCGGCAAAAAAAAACCACGGAAAATAAACAGGTAAAAAATACAAAAGTTTAAAATTGGCGCCCCCTCAGAGTTAGTTTGCCAATCTTGCACCATGCAATCTCAAGCAACCAGAGCATCTATCGACCCCCAAAGGTACCAGATACCAGGGGTTCAATTGCAATCATACTTTTATTATGAAACGTTCAGCTGCAGCAAGCAAGAATGTCAGTGCAAGTGTGTGCTGTATATTGTACATGAGAAACTGGTTTTCATTAACCCAGGAACATGTATGGTCACTAATTTTTTTATTTTTCACACTATGAACCATACTGACCTAAATACACACAAACATTTCCCTCTTGAATATACAGTGTAATTTTCTCCCCTTTTTCCCCCCTCCCTTCTTCACCCCCCTTCCCCACCCAGTCATATGCAAATTTCTTCAATTGATCATTTAAATTCCTCTCCAGATGTGGCTGAGTATATTGAGCACAGTTTTCATCTTCGATTTCCAGCATCTACATTTTAAAAATTTTCCTTAAATTCTTCAGTCGCTGTTGGCCAATGCAAGGTCTTAGTACATTGTCCATTATCCTAATCACCTTACTTCAGTGCATTAAGATCAGAAGGTGCTTTCATAATTCCAAGATCTGGCTCAATGTTCAGTCAATCTCCTGGTTATCTGGACTTCAAGTAACCGGCAGCCTCAAGCAACCGGAAAATATTTTAATTAAATAAATAATAGGCAAGAAATGCGGCGCAAGCTGAAAATCATAAAGATAAATGTTCTCTGATGCAACATGTATAAACCTTTGGTGAAGACAGCAGCAAATATTCAGCCAGCAGAGTGCCTTGGCTGTGCTTTGCTCATAGGAGCTGCTTGAAAAAAGTTGTGTGAAACAGTAGTGGCGTTGCCCAAGATGGAAAAACTGGTTGACGCTGCTCACCAGTGGGGGTGAGAGTCAGAGGTTTTATCTGTAAATTTGGTGGGGTTAATTATCTACAATGTTATTGTTCGTCTTTCAGGCAGCTCCATGAAGAGGGAGGAACCTGGAGATGCACGGACAGTTAAATGTTTTCAAAGAATGTGACTGAAAGTAAAGAAAAATGTTGTTAAGGTTTATATATTCAAGCAAATGAAGTTTGCTCAGCGCAAGTACAGTACAGACAGTCCCCGGTTACAAGCGTCCGACTTACAGACAACTCGTACTTACGAACGGACCTCATATGGCTTCCGGTGCGTCGGCTCAAGTAAGGAGAACACCATCCGCCATTTTAAGTCAGATCACATTGCTGTTAACTCTGTGTTGAGTGTGCCTACTTCAGGAAATTGACTCCAGTAGAAAGATAAAATATGTATAATACAAACTTCTGACTAACTGATGCTAAATCAGAACCACATGTACCTGTTCTGACTTAACTACAAATTTGACTTAAAGACAGACTGAGGAACAGATCTCATTCGTAACCCAGGGTCTGCCTGGGTTTTATCTTTTAAATTGTTTATTCTACTGCAGGTATGTTAGTTAAGCATTGTAAGAGTATGTCTCAAGCAACCGGAAAATACACTTATCCATCATCTACCAAACCCACACATGCTCAATATCAGAGGTTTTACTGCACTACAAAAGCCTAATAGGCTGAAATTGTTTGATCTCAGAAGCTGAGCAGGTTCAGTACTTGAAAGGTGGACCACCTAGGAACACCAGCTGCTGTAGGTTTCTCTAAGGGGCGCTGGACAAAGGAGCAACTCTCTGCCTGCCTTGCAGTAGACAAAAATTAAAGAATTTCATGCATGCTAAATTCTAAATGTAGTATTACGTGACCTTTACTTTTAAAACTGCAAGGAGAAAACCAGAATCTTTTGTGTGCAACCAACTTAGCACGTTCAATTGTATCATTTGAGGAATGTATGACACAAAGCACACAAACCTTTCATTCACATTAGAAAATGAACACTCATTTCATCCTGGGTTCTTCTGGGAAAGTTTGAAATGTACAATAGATTTAATGACTTCTTACAAACATATCTTTAAGTAGCAAAATTCATCCAAAGCAGAACAAAAGCCATAAACATTCCTAATTACAGTAAAAAAAAATCCTGGTATCCAGCACCTCTGGTGATTGGTAGATGCTGGAGAAGCATATTTTCTGATTGCTCGAGATTGCATGTTGTGAGATTGGTGAACAATCCACTAGGCGCGGTTTAAGCTTCAATACTTTTGACCTATTTATTTTCCACAATTTATTTTGCATGTCGCTTGAGGCTGCCAGTTGGTTGATTTTAGTGTATTAAAACTTTAAATAGAGGTAGACCAGGTTAGTAATGAAAGATCATAAATATGGTCCAAATATAGTTGACAGTATTTTTTTTTGGTGGAATCTCGTCTGAACAGTTAAATGTGCAAAGTAAACCTCCCCACAAATCCACAACTTTCTGGACATCTTGCGGAGCACATATGTATTCAAAGCAATAGTTATCCTACTTACACTTGAAAGGAATTGTATTATTTAGTGTGCTCTTGTGTATCATCTGAGGGGCTGCAGTGGTTGTTGTGGTAATCTGCACTGGTGGAAGGACACTGCTTTTCACCACTTCTTCAGGCTTTTGCTTGATCTCTGGAGTCGCAGACTCGGTGGTCTTCACTCGAATGAGATTAGTGTTCTGGAGGAAGTTAACTGGGAAAGATAAAGTATGTTTTAAATGGGGTCTTCTCTGTGCCTAAAAGACACCCCACAAGATCAAAAAGAAATAGACACACGAGCTAAATCTGCTGAAAATGTCAAAATGGCAGAGAAATTCTTCCCTTCAAGTGAGATGCCAAATGTTTTGTGGACAAATTCTTGTGTCCACGTTTATTGTTTTGCTACTCTCCATTTCTTCACCATGACCACACTTTACAACTTATCAACAACCGTCTATCTATCAACTCATTCTCACTCTTATAATCCAAAATATCTTTGCCAGGGCCAACAAAATGTTAATATGATATTTTGAAGTACAAGCTCAAATAGCAATAAAGTTTTTTTATTGGTTAATTTTTTAAAAAAATGCTGTTCTTAGGAACCATCCCCCCCGTCTCATCTCCTCCTGTTCTGTTTCTATCCCTCTCTCTTCACTTTTCCCTCTCCTATCACAGAGCCAAAATCAATTCTCACCTTTCCTCTTATCATATCCACCTTTGTTTGTTGGTCTGCAATTGCAAAACCCGTGCTTAAGAACAAGCTTGGCCTACGGACTCTAGTTGGGAACGCTTTTGTTCACGATGACAACTTGCTTCGAACTTTCAAATCTCCAATCGGATAGTTAGGCTTTCTTCGGTTTGGTACAGTGGGGGGTGCGCGGGTGGAATGTCTCGTACAACACACGCTATAAAAGCAGTACACTTAAAGTATTCATCCCATTCCACTGCGTGGTAAAATTGGTTATTTCAATCTAGCACCTGAAGCAGTCATCAGACAAAAGTCTCTCAAGTTGAGAAGGGAAAAAGTAAAAGAGCATGGGGACAATGGAACAATACGCAACAGACAGGTTGAATGGAAATGCAATTCCTGCCAGCCTTATTCATCAGCTGGCAGCTCAGGGTATGGAATGAAGGTTGGACACCAAACTGCCTTCCAACCTAGATAATAGTACCTGAACTTTTAAAAAAAAAAATGGATTACTTCAGCGTCAACTAACTTTTCATGTTGTATGTTCTAAACTAATATCTCAGTGCATAAATTGTTCGTTCCTTAGGTCACATTTCTTTTTACTAAGGTCATTGTTTAAATGCATAGTCTTTGTTTAACAACCCTCCTGTGAGTAGAACACCCCCCTCCCCAATTTACTTCCATAAAACATACTTAATTTCCCTCCCATAACCTCTAAAGAGAACATTCCCAAGCTGAAGGACAATTCTTCTGCACCCACTTACCTAATTTATGGTCGTGGTTTGGAAGCGGAAGAGAATGTGGATGGTGCAACTTATTGGACTGAGAGTGGCTATGGACCGGAGGGCGAGGCTGGGGAGGAGGTTGGATGTGGGCGTGAGGCAGAGGCTGTTGAGGGGAAGACATGGGTTGCGTCAAACATTTGGGCTGGTGGTGAGATTGGGTTGAACTTGTCTGTGCTGCTGATTTCTGAGTGACAGGCGGCACTGTGCTCCTGATGGTCACTGTAGCTGGAATCACTGTGGTGACCGAACCCGGAAACGCGTTGGTTGCAGGTCTGATGGATGTGACTGGGGACCAGAGTTGAGGTACACCCACTGCTGACTTGACAAACTGTGTAGCTGCTGAATAGATAAACAAAAGAAACAAGATTACATACATGTTTATTAAAGTTTAATAACATAAACTCTCTAATCAACATTACAAAAATTGCAAGAAAGCAGCGATTGCATTTAATTTTGGAAAATTACAACAGACATTGTTCAATTTTATTGACCATTGAACACTTTCTACCTACCCTATCATTTACCATGTCCCACCTTGCAGCACCTCATATATGCCTGCATTAAATTCCATCTGCCATTTTGTAGCAATTTTCCAGCTGGGTCAGATCTCTTTGCAAGCTTTGAAAGCCTTCCTAGCATTCACAACGCCACCAGACTTTGTGTCATGTCCAAACTTGCTGATCCAATTTACCACATTATCATCCAGATTATTGATATAGATGACAAACAGTGGTCCCAGCACTGAGGCATATCACTAGTCATAAACCTCCAGTCAGAGAGGCCATTGTCCACAACCACTCTCTAGTTTCTCCCATAAAGCCAATGTCCAATCCTATTTACAAACTCACCATGAACATCAAGCGACTGAACCTTCCTGATTAACTTCCCATGCGAGACTGTATCAAAGGCCTTACTAAAGTCCATGCAGACATATCCACGGTCTTTCCATCATCAACTTTTCCAGGTAACTTCCTTGAAAAACTCTACAAGATTGGTTAAACACGACCTACCTTGCACAAAGTCATGTTGATTATGCCTAGTCAGTTCCTGCCTATCCAAATACTTGGATATCAAATCTCTGATTATTTTTAGAGGGTTTTTTAAACAACAGAACAACATGAGCTACCCTCCAATCCTTCGGCACTTCAAGTCAAGTCATCTTTATTTATCATTCATACCATACTCGCATGACAAGTTAGCTTTTCTCCAGGACCACAGTGCATATTTACATAAATACAAATTAGAATAAAAGTTAAACACATTAAAATATTAAGATTTATACCTTCACAGCCCAAGGCATCCTATCCCCAAATATTCTGGGAGTTCAGGAGTCTGATGGTTTTTTAAAACACTTTATTTATTTGAAGAATCATTAATATCAATACAAAGTACATTCCATAAAGAAAATTTTATGAGTATACATTAAAAAAATAATAAAATTTTAAAAAAACAAGACAACTAAAAATTTTTTTTAAATCCCCACCCCATCAGCCAACTCTCTTAAGGAGAGCTAAAAATATATAAACAGAAACTAAAAATATATAATAAATCAAAATATGTCTCAATGCATATATTCCAAATATGGTAACCACTTATTAACAAAAACGAATAATTGTCATGTAAATTATACATAATTTTTTTCCATAAAAATACAAGAATGCCATCATTCTGCCATCGCATCATATTAATCACTATATTATCTTTCTATGTACTTGCTACACATTTTCGAGCTACAGACAATGCTAAATATATAAATACAATTTGAAATTTATCCAACCCTAATCCCCTTAATGGGGATTATTTTTAAAAAATCCATAATTTTAATAAGTGTTTTAATATCGGCATATTATATTCCCTCAACAAATTTACATTCCATCGAAATATAAATTGATACACCTCAACTAGGAGTCTGATGGTTTGAGGGAAAAAGCTATTTCCCAATCTGGACGCAAGGGCCGAGTGCTGCAGTACCTCCTACCAGATAGATGGCAGAAAGGAGAACAGTTTACTTGATGGGTGTGTGCGGTCCTTTACAATGCTTATTGCCTTTCACCTGCATTGAGTGTTGCAAATGTAGGAAGAGAGCCCTCAATGATCTTTTCCACTGATTTCACTAACCTCTGCAGGGGCTTGTGGACTGAGGAGGTACAGCCTCTAAACCAGGCAGTGATGCAGTTGTATATGATATGCAACTGCATCCGTGGCCAAGGATATACTAAACTTATCTCCCAGGGTCCCTGCAATTTCCACTCTAGCCTCTCTCAAAGTCCAAGAGAGTACCTTGTCAGGCCCTGGGGATTTATCCATCTGTATTTGCCGCCTGACAGCAAGCACCTCCTCCCCTTTAATCTGTGTAGGTCCATGACCTCACTGCTTATTTGCCTCACTTTCATAGACTCTGTGCCAGTCATTTACCATCTCCCCCATCTCTTTTTAGTTCCATACAAAGCTGACCAATCTGATTTTCAAGGGGACTGATTTTGTCCCTTTCCATATTTTTGCTCTTAATATTTCTGAGGAAGCCCTTAGGATTTTCCCTCACCTTGCCTGCAAAAACAACCTTGTGGCTTCTTTAACCCTCCTGATTTTGTTTTATACTTCTTAAGAACCTCATTTGCTCATTGTTACAAATACCTGCCATACATCTCCCTCTTCTTCTTAACCAGATCCCCGATATCCCCCAAAAGCTAAGGTTCCTTGACAAACCACAGATGCATCCTCAGTCCAAAAGCACCACCCTCACTACCAATTTTGATTTTATAGAGCTCACCATAAGATTAGATATTCTACAGCAAAGAAATATTAAAAGGTACATCTCGCTCGATGAGAAACAGGAAAGACTGCAGTGGCTTCACCCCAAAACAAGGTGGCTTACTCAATGTCCAGTAGGGGTACAACTTTAAAGCTATTTTAAGAATGTAGTTTCTAAATTAGAACACGTCGGTTCAACCTAGAGATGCTTTATACACAAAAAACCAGAACATTACAGCACAGAAAAAAAGGCCTTTCTAGTCTGTGCCAAACTATTATTCTGCCTCATCCCTCTGACCTGCACCCGGACCATACCCCTCCCATCCATGTAGTTGTCCAAATACTTCTTAAATGTAAAAATTGAGTCCACATTCACCACTTCAGCTGGCATAAAACATGTCCTCTTGTTTGTATCAGTGGAAAAAGCCTACTTGCATTTACTCTATACCCCTCATAATTTTGTATTCCTCCAACAAATCTCTCACTGTTCTATGCTCTAGAGAATAAAGCCCTAACCTGTTTAACCTTTCCATGCAACTCAGTTCCCCAAATCCCACAACATCTTAGTAAATCTTCTCTGCACTCTTTCAATCTTACTGATTTTTCCGGTAGTTGGGTGACACAAAATTACACACAATACTCCCAAAATTTGGCCTCGCAAATGTCTTGTACAACTTTACCATAACATCCAAACTCCAATACAGGAGCTCCTCAACTTATGAAGGAGTTATGTTCCACAAACCCATTTTAAGTCAAAAATTGTAAGGTGAAAAAGAATACCACACCTACCAATTTTTATAATTAACTCTTGAATATCTTTATTCCACTCTGAAAAAACCATCAACGTACACAGCTGTAAGCGCACTGAGCATGAAGAATGTTTGAACCATGGAATAAAAATTAATTGCTGGATGGTGGGGATGTGAGAGAGTAGTGTACTGCATATTGCATGCACGGGAACAGATCGCAATTCAAAATAAAGTATGGACTTGAGTCATCATAACTTTGAAAAATCGCAAGTCAGACCATCACAAGTAGGGGAACATCTGTACTCAATACTTTTAATTTATGAAGGCCAATATGCCAAAAACTCTCTTTACATCCTTATCTACCTGTGATGCCACTTTCAGGGCATTATGTATCTAATCCCAGATCCCTCTGTCCTACTGTACTCAGTGCCCTATCATTGACCATGTATGTCCTTCCAAAATGCAACACCTGACACTTGCCTGCATTAAATTCCATCTGTCATTGTGCAACCCATTTTTCCAGCTTACCCAGATCTCTCTGCAAGCTTTAAAAGCTTTCCTCGCTGTTCACAACGCCTCCAATCTTTGTGTCAACTGCAAACTTGCTGATCCAATTTACCACATTGTCATCTATATTAATGATCTGGATAACAAACTGCAATGGTCCCAGCCCTAATCCAGAGACAAACCACAATCACAGGCCTACAGTCTGAGAAACAATCAGCCAATACACAAAATACATGATCTACAGCATTTTTGCCCTCAAATCTTTACAGCCTTATCAAGGAATCCTTAAAGCTTCTGAGAAAAGGTGTAGCAACTCAAGTCTTTTATTGGACATATCATAGCTAGATTGTGACACAACTGTATTTGTCCAGCTATCAAACCCTTATCCATTTGCCCAACTGCAAGCACTTAGTAAAGGGAAGGATAAAATCAATGGGTGGTCGGGAGGGGAAAAGTTGCTTGCTGCAAGATGTATTAAACCCTTGTCTCCAGTTTGCAGCCTGCACACATGCAGCAGCTGAAGAAACTCAATCAACTGTATAGCTGAAGAACTAACCATGAACTTGGAACCCGAATGGAACACTGCATTTCAGCCCATGGATCCAATGGGATTTCATAATGATGCCTTAAAGGGACGAGAAACTCAATAATTTAATACAATGTGAAAAGGAGAGCTTTGCAGAAACCAGATGAAAGATGTAAGGAAACATAACATTTTGGATGGAAACAATTTAAATAGGTCCAGATGGTCTCATGTGAGATGTGAATGGGAAGATTAGGGAGCAGAGGGATGCTGGAGGGATTAGGATAGAAGCATTTTATTGAAATACTGTACAGTAAATCCCTGGTATCTAGCACCCATGGGGTTTAGGAGATACCAGACAAGTGTATTTTCCAGTTGCTTGAGACTCACTCTTACAATACCCAATACACCTGCATTACGAATAGTTTGAAAGACAAAAATACTGTACTTATATTGAACAAACTTCACTTGCATGAATATATAAACCTTAAAGCATTTTAGTTTATTTTCAGTCACATTTTTTGAAAACATTTAACCGTTGCTGCCTAGAACCATAGAACATTACAACAGGGCTTTCGGCCCTTCTAGTCTGTACCAAACTATTATTCTGCTTCACCCCACTAACCTGTACCCAGTCTATAGCCCTTCTACCCAATTTACCACGTTATCATCCAGATCATTGATATAGATGACAAGCAACAATGGTCCCAGCACCAATCTCTGAATAACACTACTAGACACAGGCCTGCTGTCTGAGAAGCAATCATCCACTACCACTCTCTGGCTTCTCCCATGTAGCCAATGTCAAATCCAGTACCCTACCCCACCATGAATATCAAGAATCTGAACCATCCTAACCTCCCATGTGGAACCTTGTCAAAGACCTTACAAAGCTCAATGTAGACAACATCACAGCCTTTCCCTCATTAACTTTCTTGGTAATCTCCTCCAAAACTCTATAAGATTAATTCAAAATCTCTGTTTCACACAAAGCCATGTTGACTATCCCTAATCAGTCCTTGGCTATCCAAATACTTCCAGATCTGATCTCTTAAAACACCTTCCAATAATTTACCTACTACTAACATCATGCTCACTGGCCTATAATTCTGCAGGTTCTTTCCCCTTCACAAAGCCACCACAAAGACAAACTATAACATTAAGGATAATTACACTCCCTGCCCACAAAGTTTACAGATTAAGAGCTCTATCCAGAGCAACATACTAAGCAGGGATAAGGAGATACTTTAAGAGAGTCAACCCAACGGCGAGCATCATCAATCAGCTCTTCATCCAGGGCTATGCCATTTCTGTTTCAAACTTTATTCAAACAGCTTCTGCAAGCAAAGCACAACCAAGGCATTCCACTCGCTGAATATTTGCTCCCATCTTCACCAAAGGTTTGTGTGTTACTTCAGAATACATGCATTTTTACAATTTTAAACTTGTGTATATTTTATCTATTATTTTGTTCTTTATTTTTTTTTTAATTTTGCTCGATTTTTTTGTTGCCAGTTGCTTGAGGCTGCCAGGGGCTTGAACCCTGGATACCAGGGGTTTTACTGTACCTTCATGCAAGAGCATGCCAATGTTTACTTACACATTACACTCTACACAAGTTGAACAGTTTGGGGGTGAGATAACGGAGGGCTCAAAACTGCTGCTGCTGCTCAGCAGCACAAGTACCACATCTCAAGATGGTTTGAGCACTTACTGGATGTCCAAGACAGGCAGGCACTCAAGTTAATGAATAAAAACTTAAACCAACTGACTGATAATCTCAAGGAACTTTAGATTCACACCAATTTCAGTTTTGTTTCCCTCAACCCAAATAACAAATTAGCATGCATTTCTGAAATGCATTTCTCCGAAGGTCCAAGCAAAAGTTTACAAGCCACATAACAAAATAACCAGAGCAGACAAAGGTTCATTCCGATTCCCTCCAGCTGTAAACACAGCACTTGGTACAAACACCTAACACCACTCACTTAAAAAAAAAGCACATCAAGTTTTGAATTAAGGCAATCCATAAACCAATTGGTCTCTCAAAGATTTGGGTTGACATTCTCACAATTTGGACCCACTGCAGGGTATGTGCTGGCCTTGTTACTTAAATGGCCAAAGCCTACACTTGTGTTGTTGTTTCTCTTACAATTGAGAATAGCCTTTTCTGACCTTCTAGAAAAAATGGCAGGTGTGGACCCGTGGAGAACAAGGAGAAACTGCGTCCCTCCGCAGGGTTCTACTACCCAGTCGGCTTGTTTCAAAATCCTGCGAACGCAGGGTCAGGGCCCAGGATGGCAACATGTACTTGGCAGCAACCTTGAGTGGTTACAGACTCCGGGGAAGCAGAGGACTGTCACAGCGAACCTGAAAATGGTGAGAACACCCGCCCCCTTTACCCCATTTGAGGAGAAACAGAGAAGACCTTACGGGATGGTGACCAAGGCAGTGGACTGGCAAGGGGTTCTGCAGCTGAAGAACACACAGGTGGCATCAGACTGTCAATGACTAGAGGTGAGGAACCCATGCAGGCTGCAGGAGATTTGCGGTCAAAGGATTCACACCAGGTTACGGGCTTCTGGAGACTGGGTCAACACTCGATCCCTCAGGTTACCAGTTATCGGAACAGGGAGGCAAGACGGTGCTGTGGGTGCTGAAGGCTTCCTGACCATGTCGTAGTTTTGGATCTGGAACTCAGATTATGGATGATTTGGACTAAAGTCTGCATTGCTGCAGAGGCTGTGTGAATCCACAGACATTCAGTGATTCTGAAGGGTCTCTCTTCTGTTTCTCTTTCATGGATAATAAGAGGCATCCAGCAATTTCTGCTGATGGTGAATCAGTCTGTCTTATGACAGATTAAAGTAAATTTCATGTAATATTACACCTGTTTTATTACATGACCATAAAGGAATCTTGAATCCTGTTGCTAAGAACCAAAAACAACCTCATACAATCATCAAGCAAAATGATATACAGCTGGAGTGAGAGATCAGATTTGTTGAATAATATGCTCAAGTGTTTCCTGGAACCAAAAAAAAACACCAAACATTTGTTACATTTTATCATTGAGAAAACAGATGACTCATTCTAATTACCACAATGGGGTTCCATGTTGGCTAACAGAATCTTCTTTTCTTTGGCTTGGCTTCGCGGATGAAGATTTATGGAGGGGGTAAAAGTGTCCACGTCAGCTGCAGGCTCGTTGGTGGCTGACAAGTCCGATCCGGGACAGGCAGACACGGTTGCAGCGGTTGCAGGGGAAAATTGGTTGGTTGGGTGTTGGGTTTTTCCTCCTTTGCCTTTTGTCAGTGAGGTGGGCTCTGCGGTCTTCTTCAAAGGAGGTTGCTGCCCGCCAAACTGTGAGGCGCCAAGATGCACGGTTTGAGGCGATATCAGCCCACTGGCGGTGGTCAATGTGGCAGGCAGCAAGAGATTTCTTTAGGCAGTCCTTGTACCTTTTCTTTGGTGCACCTCTGTCACGGTGGCCAGTGGAGAGCTCGCCATATAACACGATCTTGGGAAGGCGATGGTCCTTCATTCTGGAGACGTGACCCACCCAGCGCAACTGGATCTCCAGCAGCGTGGACTCGATGCTGTCGACCTCTGCCATCTCGAGTACTTCGACGTTAGGGATGAAAGCGCTCCAATGAATGTTGAGGATGGAGCGGAGACAACGCTGGTGGAAACGTTCTAGGAGCCGTAGGTGATGCCGGTAGAGGACCCATGATTCGGAGCCGAACAGGAGTGTGGGTATGACAACGGCTCTGTATACGCTTATCTTTGTGAGGTTTTTCAGTTGGTTGTTTTTAATTGAATCACATTTTTTTTTTAAAAAAAGGATTCTTTTTCTAGCTTTACCTCCAACTCAGTGGAGAGATCGCTGCAGTTTGTGCTTTTGCAATCCTGGAAACATGGAGCTAGTCATTGAGATATCCAGGATCATGAAACTTCACTAGCAGCTCTTCGGCCTGCTTTTGGAGCACCCAAGCACATTGGATCTCATGACCCTACTGCCGTGGGGTGGCAAGGTTAGCACAACACTGTTCCAGCGCCAGCGATCGGGACTGGAGTTCAAATCCCACCTTGTCTCTAAGGAGTTGGAACGTTCTCCTTGTGTCTGCATGGGTTTTCGCCAGTGGCTCTGGTTTCCTCCCATCACTGTCAGACATGTGTGTGTGTGGAGAGAGAGAGAATTTGTTTTCAGTAGGAGAGAAAGTGTGGGAAGTGATGCTGTAGAACAATTTGAGCAATTCAAAATTTTGAGTTTATCCAGGAGACTTGCCTTAAATTGATTCAGGAGACCAGCATCATGGCTAGTATAGTGGTTAGCGCAATACTGTTACAGCACCAGCAATCAGGACTGGGGTTCAAATCCCACACTGTCTGTAAAATGTTTGTGCATTCTCCCAGTGTGTGTGTGTAGTTTCCTCTTGGTGCTCTGTTTTCTCCCACCCTTCAAAACATACTGGAGGCTATGGGTTAATTGGGCAGCACAGGCTAGTGGGCCAAATTGGCTGTTACCATGCTGTATGTGTGAAAAAAATTTCTTGCTGCTGTTCCTCTGCATATAGGACTACTCGTTCCTGGAGCCTGGTCTCTTGCATAACTATCCTGCATTGCTACTGCCAAATTTGTTCAAGAACAAGTGCATGTTTTAGGATCCTCTCATCATTGTTCTACAGCTGCTCTATAGATTTGGGCATCCCCCAATGACAGGCTGAAGCTGAGCCAGATTATGGTCAGACCGGTGCAGCTGCTGGACCACCTCCAATCACGGTTACAATGTGGCAGCTGCTCCTATTACGGAGAGGCTGTTGAGGCCGATCAAAGCACCAAGTGCTTTGGATTGAGGGAAAATCGGAATCACCTCCGATTACAGGCACACTTGTTTCAAGACATATGCGCCTGCAGCAAAATGCTGGATACGTTGAACCAATTATTGAACAAAGAAAGTTATCTACAAAATGTCAAGACAAAAAGACAAAATTGTGAACCACATCTGTCAAAACTCAATCCAACTGTTTCACTGATTCTAAACATCTTGATCAGTACTGATCACTGTAATGAGTTGCATGGTAATACAGGCTACAACTCCTGGCATCTCTCCTCCTTTCGTTTCACATAGAACAGCCATGCTCAACATTTTTTGGCTAAAACTTCCCCGCTCCCCCCCCCCCCACCTTTTTAGGATTCTGCTCAAAGTTTACAGGCCCCCTTGTTTAGTTTAGTTGGTTTCTTCTGTACTTCTCTCCTAATGACAACATTAAAAAAAATTTTTGATTACAATCTGTGGCCCCCAGGGGCCCCAGTTGAGAATGGATGAAATAGTTCAACAGGATCAAGTGCTCAAAATTCTTTCCTGCCTCTGCACACCAAGAATAATTGCTGAATGAGGAGCCAACCTCAAATGTCAAGACTTAACACTTTGGCTCAATTGCTGCAAAAAGCTCACAAGTAGTCTCCCTCCTCACACAGTTTGAAGTACAGGCTGGCTGTAGAGTGTGCAATTATTCCAGGTTCATTTCCATCCTCTTTTTAGTTTTTCACTCCTAATCCATCAGCTTCATTCAGGTTCAGCAAAGTTAATTAATATTCTCCTTGCCCAGTTTTCAGCATCTTCAGAATCAACTTCCCACTCCAGCAAGGGTTCCATCAAACATTCCCACTGCTGGCCATCTACCCCCAGAACATAGTGAAGGGTTATATTGTGACTCACTTTCACAATTTAGTGATATGCCTAGCCCTAAACAACCAATGTGTAACTGGTATCCCATCTAGCTCTTGAAAGTTGCAGAATACTCCCCTCCAATATATAGGCGGGAACGAGCATCCTCGATAAAATGCCCTGCTCCTAACTAAAACTATTCAAGATTGAAGGTTCTTTTTACTGACGTAATAATATGCAAAAATGTAATATACATGATATACTTCAATTTTTGCCTGCCGAATGGCAGAAGTTGCCACGAGCATTGACCAGCACCCCCAACAATGAGAGAGAGTAGAAAACAAATCCCTTCAGAGACACTGTCCACAGATTTGCCTCCTATGATCCCACAGCCTCTGCAGCCACACGAGTCTGTTCAAACCACAGTCAACCCGAGCTCCAGATCCAAACCTCCGATACAATCAGGAAACCTTCAGCATCCGAGACCCTTTGGGTGCTCGTCTTGTCTTGTCTTCAGTACCCTCTCAAATCCCAGTGCTGCTACCTGTAGGATTGTCTCCCATGCTTTTCTTTCTCTCCCTTTCCAGTGCTTCCCTGGAGTCTGCAACCACTTGTGGTAGGCTGCCCATTTTAGCAGTTCAATTTCTACCATTGAAAACAACTTGAACAGAAGGGACATGGAACATCACCAGCTCCAAAACGTGGAAATGACTGTCTTCCTTCAAAGGCAGCCCAGTTAGCGTAGCAGTTATTGCAATGGTTTTACAGCGTCAACGACTGGGACAGGTATTAGAATCCCACATTGTTTATAAGGAGTCTGTACGTTCTCCATGTGTCTGCGCGGCCTCCAGTTTCCTGCCGTTGTTCAAAATGCACTGGGGGTTGTAGGTCAATTGGGTGTAATTGGCAGCTTGGGCTTGTTACTTTGCTATATATCTAAAATTTTTTAATTTAAATTGGTAAGTTCTCTGTGACTAAACTCTGCAAATTCCTGTTGCAGAGTCTATGGACTGCAATAGTTCAAGGCTGCAACTCTCAACTACTTTAAAGTCAATAAACACTGTTCTTGTCCACAATGCCCACATCTCACAATTTATAAAATTGTGCAACTGGACAAGAAAGTACAAGAAACAATAAAAAGACAGAGAAAAAGTGTGAATAACAGAAAATTAACAGTGAAAAAGAACATATGCACATGCAAAATGATGGAAGAAATCAGCGAGTCAGGCAGCATCCATGGATGGTTAAGTCAGGCCAAAACTTCCCAAGGATGCTGACTGACGCACCGAGTTCCTGTGGATGACAAGGTTTCCGTACAGGCTCCAAAAACTCACATCACCCAGCCTTGCCAACAATGTGGTCATGTTTTTTTAGAATTTATTTTTCCCACGCAGTCATGACCTACGGATGATTACTTTGGAGAGTGACCAAGCAATATCTTTGGCTGGTGTGTGGAAGTAAGTAGGCTCTCAATTTAATCATATGTTTGGACCTTTTTTTGCCAAGAGGCTAAATTATAATTAACTTGGAAAACAGTAAATGTTCTTTAAGAGAAAAATTGAAGAGTTCCAGTGTCACTATTGGCAGACAGTGGAATTACAGTGGGACCAGCTAAAAAAAGGCAGCAGCTAACAGAGATTTTTTGAAACAGGATAAATAAACGTGGAATAATTACAACTTTGCCATAATTAAAATAAATCAGTGCCAAGTGTTTACACCTACCCATCCCCACCACCCTAAGTAATGGGGTGGGGGGGGAATAAAGCAGTGCACAAAAAGAGAAAGGTATTCCATATAATTGATTACACTGGACCACAATAAAAATGACGGGAGCCCTTTACTCATATTGAGCTGTCAAACACGACCAGGTTCCAGAATCATCAATGTAACAGCACTTTTTCATAACCAGAGTGCCAATTCTAACCTGTGGAAAAATCATTTAAATTTAAAATACACGCTGGATTAACTTCACAGACAAGTAGCAACAATTCCCCATTTTCATCTCTCCTTCTCTCCTTATTCTTCCTCACAAAATCTTCAGACACCATGCAAAACAAATCCAAGCCTGGGGCGATCAACCAAAGCAAATGCACAAATCCAGGTAATTATAAATTGAAGTCACAGCATTAGTTGAACAAACAAAATCTCCAGACGACACCAAAGCAATGAATCCAACAGACACACAATTGTGAAATGTTTTAAAAGGGCCATAGGTCACAGGTGACAAATGAATTGATGGGATAGACAAGTTACCTATCTGGTGAAAAGGGAGAAATTGGATTCAAAACCTTCCAAAATAACGTCTAGATTCAGTGTATAATAAATAGATGATCCATTTTTCTTGTTTATTTTCCTTTGAGTGAAGATATTGTTTTATGGTTTTATTATATTGTTTATGTTGAATCTTCGCTAGGATTCTACTAAATAGAATAATACCTAGTGTCGCTGAGAATATTCTCCCAGAATCACAGTGCGGCTTTCGCGCAAACAGAGGAACCACTGACATGGTCTTTGCCCTCAGACAGCTCCAAGAAAAGTGCAGAGAACAAAACAAAGGACTCTACATCACCTTTGTTGACCTCACCAAAGCCTTCGACACCGTGAGCAGGAAAGGGCTTTGGCAAATACTAGAGCGCATCGGATGTCCCCCAAAGTTCCTCAACATGATTATCCAACTGCACGAAAACCAACAAGGTCGGGTCAGATACAGCAATGAGCTCTCTGAACCCTTCTCCATTAACAATGGCGTGAAGCAAGGCTGTGTTCTCGCACCAACCCTCTTTTCAATCTTCTTCAGCATGATGCTGAACCAAGCCATGAAAGACCCCAACAATGAAGACGCTGTTTACATCCGGTACCGCACGGATGGCAGTCTCTTCAATCTGAGGCGCCTGCAAGCTCACACCAAGACACAAGAGAAACTTGTCCGTGAACTACTCTTTGCAGATGATGCCGCTTTAGTTGCCCATTCAGAGCCAGCTCTTCAGCGCTTGACGTCCTGCTTTGCGGAAACTGCCAAAATGTTTGGCCTGGAAGTCAGCCTGAAGAAAACTGAGGTCCTCCATCAGCCAGCTCCCCACCATGACTACCAGCCCCCCCACATCTCCATCGGGCACACAAAACTCAACACGGTCAACCAGTTTACCTATCTCGGCTGCACCATTTCATCAGATGCAAGGATCGACAATGAGATAGACAACAGACTCGCCAAGGCAAATAGCGCCTTTGGAAGACTACACAAAAGAGTCTGGAAAAACAACCAACTGAAAAACCTCACAAAGATAAGCGTATACAGAGCCGTTGTCATACCCACACTCCTGTTCGGCTCCGAATCATGGGTCCTCTACCGGCACCACCTACGGCTCCTAGAACGCTTCCACCAGCGTTGTCTCCGCTCCATCCTCAACATCCATTGGAGCGCTCACACCCCTAACGTCGAGGTACTCGAGATGGCAGAGGTCGACAGCATCGAGTCCACGCTGCTGAAGATCCAGCTGCGCTGGATGGGTCACGTCTCCAGAATGGAGGACCATCGCCTTCCCAAGATCGTATTATATGGCGAGCTCTCCACTGGCCACCGTGACAGAGGTGCACCAAAGAAAAGGTACAAGGACTGCCTAAAGAAATCTCTTGGTGCCTGCCACATTGACCACCGCCAGTGGGCTGATAACGCCTCAAACCGTGCATCTTGGCGCCTCACAGTTTGGCGGGCAGCAGCCTCCTTTGAAGAAGACCGCAGAGCCCACCTCACTGACAAAAGGCAAAGGAGGAAAAACCCAACACCCAACCCCAACCAACCAATTTTCCCTTGCAACCGCTGCAATCGTGTCTGCCTGTCCCGCATCGGACTGGTCAGCCACAAACGAGCCTGCAGCTGACGTGGACTTTTTACCCCCTCCATAAATCTTCGTCCGCGAAGCCAAGCCAAAGAAGATGTTGAATATTTATGGGTTTTTGGGGGGGGGGGTGGGTGGAGGGGAAGGAGGAAAAGGGGAAAAAAAGGGAGAAAAGACCACTGTGTAAATTTAATGAGAAACATTTGTACATATTTTGGTTAATATGGTTCATAATGTGAAAAATAAAAATTAAAAAACCTTCCAAAATCAAAAAGGAAAATAACTGACAAAATTAAAACATGGTAGGATATCATCAGTGCACAGAAATCAAATTAAAGTAATCTGACTTGTATTAATAAATTATAATTTCTACTCTTCCACAAACTTCAGCTTGAAACACAACCCTAAAGTCATTGCAAAAAGATCATGGCTATATGAAAGCCAAATCCAGATGTTTCTATGGGTGACAGATGCAATTTTAAATTCAGACATACAGCATAATAACAAGCCCTTCCGTTCCACAAGCCCGTGCTGCCCAATTAGACCCAATTAACCTACAACCCCTATGTTTTTAAAGGGTGAGAGGAAACCAGAGGGCCCAGAGGAAACCCACACAGGTCACAGGGAGAAATTACAACTCCTTACAGACAGAATTTGATTTGAATCCGGCTCACTGGCACTGTAATAATGTTGTGCTAACCGTGCCACCTGGAGAGCAATAGAATGGTTGGAGGGCCAATAGGTAATCAGTTAACAGCGACAAAAACAATTACCTGCTTCAGCCAGTGGCGTTATCCAACAAGCTTCAGGAAACTAAACATGACAACACTGTTCATCTCTGCATGAAAGCTGCACACCTCACCCCACCAGGGTCCAGGGTCCACCACAACAACGTTTTGAGAAGGGACAATGTAACCAGCATGTCTGCAGCATCATGTTCTTGTGATAATTGCTCAACATTTAAAGCAAAGGACAAACACATCTCACAGGGAGGGCAGCATACCTCATGGAAGCTGCACCAGCGAGGGATTCATTCAGAACTTCCCAGCAGCCACAGCTAGAAAAGTCAATCACACTACCAAATCTGATCTCTAGCTATCAACTCAACTGCTGGTTGTCACTTGATGTCAAGAACTAACCTCACAATTATCATTCTCAAGTCACATCCTCTACCTAATAATAACCATAGAAAGGCATGCTCTTACCTACATCTAGTATCTTGATGAAGGGCTCAAGCTTGGAACGTTGGTTTTGTATCTTTGCTATATAAAGTTGTAGTGATGTATTATGCTGACTGCTTGTTATTGGTTATGACTGTAGATTGGCTCCACTCTACTGGTATAACAGATGGTGAAATTTATCCCACTGGTCAGTAAAGGTGGCTTCTTCTGTTAATAAAAGCCTATAGAATGATGTAAGTCTGGTCCTTGCTTATGGCATATCAAAAGTACACTGTTTGACCTGCTGAGTTTCCCCAACAACTCTATTTTTACTTCAATCATGATGTCTCCAGACTTTTTTCTTCTTCTCCTGTCTACTGCAAAATCTCTTTGATGGATGCCTACCCAGAAGAAGTTCTCCTTTGCTCTCCAAAGGTAGCTCTGTGGGATTCTCTCTCACTGCTCCCCTGCTGTTCTCAAGCTTTGTAACCATGTTCTCACCCAAACTCACTTCCACAGCCACATTCCATACCTTGATGAAAGGTTCAGGCCTGAAACGTTGGTTATGTATCTTTATCTTTGCTATATAAAGTACGATGTTTGACCTAATCAGTTTCTCCAGCATCGTGCTTTTACTTCAATCACGGTGCCTGCATACTTTCGTGTTATACTTCTTTCCTACGTCGACTTGCTGACTAACCAGGAAGTGCCCCACTCTTGCTGCTCTGGAGACCACACTACCACAAGGCTCTATCTTCTGCCAGCATCCTCTATTTGTTTCCCAGTCCTCTAGTTTATGCTGGCTTTGCTCCAAGACAACCTCGAAGACCACAGGAGATGTGCTGGCATACAAAATCTGCAGGAATGTAACAAATAACTCCAGCCAGTAACAGCAATGGTTGGACGACTTGTACACCAGCCAATTCACAACGCACTTAAACTGTCCAAAGTAATGGAAAATAATAAAAAATGGCAAATCCACATAAAAGCCCCAAGAACTTCTTAGCCAAAGATCAAAAGAACTGTTAACATGGATTTCCACTGTCCAACCATCCAATACCCCCTGTACATAGTTAGGACAGATTTGACAATCGCACAATTTATTTTTGTTTACAGACTAACCAACTTTCACACAACGCAGGACGGTATTTTGTATTATTTAAAATCTCAATGTGAGAGTATCACCATTATCCTAATTTTTTTGATTTTATTTACAGCGTGGTAGAAGCTAATTCCAACCTTTTAAACCCTTGGCACCCAAATTAACCTGCAACCCTATGCATTTTTGAGGATGGGAGGAAACTAGGGAAAATCCATGCAAACAGAGAGAGAACAAGGAAACTCTTTGCAGACAAAGCCGGATTAGAACACAGGTCGCTGGCACAGTTAGTGTTGAGCTAACCACTATGTTAACCATGCTATCTTGTCAATAGAAAGGAAGGAAATACTGGCAGTGATATGAAGGAAGAGATACAAATAAAGTTTCAAATGCCACATCCAAACTGTGTTGATGATTTTTTTTTCCCTCAACCATAATGACAGTACAACTGGAAATAGTACTCGAGGTAGGTGGAAAGGCAAAATTCTCCTTTGGAAGATGTACAAGCATGGCCATATCAGCCAGAGTCTGACTACAATGCCTCTTCCTTCCAATCAGCCTCTTCCTCCAACACTTTGCCCTTGTGGTGCAGGAGTTAAAGTAAGGGCCATCCTATTTGAGCAACAAAAGGATTCAGCAGATAGGCACAGGTCAGGGAAGGGTTTATATATCATTTTTTCCTCTCATCAGAAACAATGAAAATGGCAGCCAAGGCAGGGGAATATTTCTCTTGCAGAATATGGGTCATCAGGGAAGCTAGCAGCATGCCTACAAAAAGTGCATCCAGCTGCAGTTTTGACAAGCTGAGTTAAGGAATTGGAGCTAGAGTTGGATGTACTCTGGATCATTTGGGAGATAGAGGAGGTGATACAGGAATTACAGAGACAATATCACACCCAGGAGGCAAGTGAAGGGTAGAAGAGTGACAGTAGGAAAAGGAAACAGACAGGCAGTACAGGGCATCTCTGTGGCCATTTCATTCAATGATATACCATTTTGGATTCTGTTTGGGGGGGGGGGGGGAGGGGGGAAGGGGGGAAATGACCTACCAGAGACAAACCACAGTGATCAGGTCTCTGGCATGGGGTCTGATCCTGTGGCTAAGGGAGAAGAGGTGAACTGTAGAGCTGGGGATTCCATAGATAGGGGGACAGGTAAGAGTATCCTGTATGGTATGTTGCCTCTCTGGTGCCAGGGTCCTGAGATATCTCAGATCAAGTTAATTGTATTCTCAGGAGGGTAAGAAGCTAGATTTCGTGATCCATATAGGGACCAATGATATAGGTAGGAAGGGTAATGAGGTCCTGCAACAAGAGTTCAGTACTAGGTTGAAGGTCAGGACCTCCAGGGTTGTGATTTCAAGATTGATTCCTGTTCCATGTGCGAGTGAGGTTAGAAATAGGAGGATAATGCAGCTTAACACATGGCTAAAGACTTGGTGCAAGAGGGGTTCAGGTTTCTGGACAGGACAGTTTGGATCTGAACTAGAGAGGGACTCATATCTTAACCCTAACCCTAATGTGCTGCTTCGGTGGGTTAAGCTGTATTTGTAGGGGAATGGAAATCAGTGTCCGAGCATATACAGGAATGGAGGAGGGAAAAGATTATGTGAAAATTGCATGCACTGTTAGAAATCAACAGGTTGTATATAGTGGAAGTGTTCTAAGATACATCTATTTTAAAGCAAGAAGTATTGTAGAAAAGGCAGACAAGCTTAGCTTGAATTGGTACATGGAATTATGACATTGTGACCATCAGTGAAACTTGGTTGCAGGAGGGGAAGGACTGGCAGCTCAATGTTCAGGGCTTCCATTGCTTTACACATGATAGAATGGGGGTGGGGGGCAGATGGAGTGGGATGAAAAGGGAAGGAGTGGCATTGCTGTGCTCAGGCAGGACAGGCCAGAGGACTCGTCTGCTGAAGAATGGGAAAGGTATGACCACACATGGGTTGTATTATAGACCAATCAATAGTCAACAAGAACTGGAGGAGCAAATCTGTAGAGATACAGCCACAGGAAACTAAGGTTGTGATGGTAAGAGATTTTCATTTTCCACTTATTGACTGGGACTCCCATACTGTTAAAGAGGTGGATGGCTTGGAGTTTGTCAAATGTGGTTAGGAAATTCTTCTAAATTAATTATATATTAATTAGGCCCATAACCTTCTCAGCTGACAGTATTAGCATTGAAGCACAACTTCCAGCTTATTTTCTACTGCTTTATTAATTGCGCAATACATTTCCACTTTATTAATGACAATACTCCCTGCTCCTATGCCAATAAATCTAAACCAACAATTATAAACAGGCCTGCGCGCAATAACGTTTTCAAAACATTTTGAAAACGTTAAGTAGCTTGTAGCTGATTTAACAATTTAATTAGATATTCAATAGCACAGTGGCATAAAGGGCTTCAAAAGGATCAGTAGATAAAAGACAATCATATCTCTTGCCACTCCTCTCAACTCTTTAAAATAACGAGAGTACAATTCTGTTAAACAAGAAAGCTTGCAGTCACTGTGATTGTAGTTCAAGTCACTAAAAGTGCTGGAGAAACTTTGTACAATTCGACTTGCAACAGCTTCTTAAGTGATCTGACAATTATGGTGAGACAGTTGATCTTGAAGAGCATTACAGTCCAGTTTGACTTTGGTAATCTGATCTGGATGGCTGAATGGAGTGACTGTTTTTGCTGCAATTATATTAAAGGCAGAGGTAGTGGAGATAAAGGGGATGTGGTAGAGTCTTTAAACTCGAGCCAGCATCTCTGACAGCATTTGCAAAAGAGTGCAAAGTCTGGGTAAATGCATGAGAAGCATGTAACCAAACCCTGTATGGCTTTGGACTCAGGTGTTCATATGTAATGGAATTACATCAACATTGATGACAAAAAAAATACAATTTAACAACAAGCATACATGTTATTTCTTAACCTACCTGGTCTATTGCTCCACATACCTGGCACTAAAGTCAAGGGCTTAGCTTGGTATGGGGCTGGTCCCTGACCACCCTGTACATTGAGTACAATACCAACTGGATTTTGCACAGATCTCAGGTCTTTCACAGTAAAGCCCTGTAGAGAGGAACCAGAATCAGCATTAATCCTTAAACCAAGAGATATGCTCACAAAGAGAAGACTGACCAAAAAATTTGAAGCTGATACAAAAAGAAAATCACAATTTGCAAAAGCAACAGTAAGATTACAATTTCAGCAATAGTCTCTTGTAAAAGAAAATCTTGGCTCATTGGTAGCAAAATTCACAGACAATTGGAAAGTTGAGATGCATCGGCATAGTTGGAAGTAGCTGAGTGAAGAATATGTTGTGCAAAATCATCTGCTTCGGACACAAACTATAGGTGTTCAGGATTACATCCCAACTGTTAAAACCACTGAAGTTCTGAATCACAATCACCCTCACTAGTACTATAGCAGTCTTTCTATTACATTTTTATAATATGCCTTGTTCAATTCATAAAGCCTCTTCCTTCTTGGCCACACCTCCCAAAGAACACACTCTGCTTAGTATACAATCAGCTGATGGTTACATTTACTGCGTATAACCCAAACCAAGAGGCATTAAAGAACAACCAACATAAAAACACAATGCTGGAGAAATTCACCAGATCAAAGTGTACTTTATATAGCGAAGATACATAACCAACATTTCAGACTTGGCCCTTCATCAAGGTACGAGCAAAATGTGGGCAGCCACCCAAGAAAAATGGTTAGGGAGGAACAGTGGCAAAAGTTAATAGGTGGATAAGGGAGGGAGGGTGCACCAGCAAACAAGGGGGAGGGGTGGGGAATGGCTCTATGAATGGAGAGGGAAAGGGGAGGAGAGCTGGAGGAAAGAAGACAGGAATAAGGAAGAAAGAGAGAACAGGGAGTGGGCTAGCAGAAAGCAGAGAAGTCAATGTTAATGCCATCCAGATGGAGAGTGCCCAGACAAAAAATTAGGTGTTGCGCCTCCAATTTACAGGTGGCTCTGGCTGTCAGCGCAGGAGAGGAGCTCAGAATTGAAAGGGTTGGCCACTGGGAGATTCTTGTTATTGATGCAGACAGAGTGAAGGTTCTCAGCAAAGTGATCTCCCAGTCTCCAAAGTAGAGGCCACTATGAGAGCACCGGATGCATTAGATGACTCATGCAGATTCACAAGCATTGTTTTATTTGGAAGGACTGTTTGGGGCCCTGAATGGTGGTGAGGGAGGAGGTGTGGGTGCAAGTGTGGCACTTCTTGCCTGCAGCCACAGGGAAAGGTGATGAGGGGGAAATTGGTGGGAAGGTTTGAGAGGACGAGGAACTCACAGAGGGAGCGACCCCTACAGATGGTGGAGAGGGAAAGAGGTGTCTGGTGGTGGGCTTGTGCTCTTCTCCCACACCATTTTGTTTAGGCACCTGCCTACATTTTGCTTATATCTTGGCTCAAGCCCAAAACATTGGTTATGCATCTTTATTTTTGCTTATTATGTACGCTATGTGACCTGCTGGGTTTCTCCAGCATTATGTTTTTACTTCCATCTCAACGTCTACAGACTTTCATGTTTTATTCCTAAAGAACCAACAAAGCTTGAAATACATCAGTGGCTGACTGTGCCACAAATCAGTACAGTGGGACTGCTAAACCCTGCATCAAAACAATCTAGACTGCAGGCTGACAGTAAAACCAGTGAGCTTAAAGTACTTGTGCTTCACCACCCATCATACAATTCCAATCCACTCTTTAGAAATTATTGAAGAAAGCAAAGCCCAAATGAAGTTCAAATCAGCAACAAATGTGGCAGCAAAACCAATTCGCAATTCCCCAATGCTAACTGCTAATTTCATCTTGCATTTAGTTTTGCAAAGAGTGCAGAGGCATAGTAAAAACTGTTACCGTAGCTCAACACATGGTAACCAACAAAATACCAGTTCTTCTGAATCTTCCATGCATTTATTGGGGAAACCTCTGGCTTCGTCCGTATAATTTGAGCAGTGGTGCCTCATTCTTGGAAGTGTTTAATAGGAAAGTATAGGTAGAACCTAGCTGTGTCAAACGCATATTGTATCCGCTGAGAATGCTAAGCGTTAAAAGTTGCCTGCTGATGTGGGAGAATACTAGCTATTTATTTATCTGGATCCACTTTCCCAGTCAACAATGGTGGAAGTCAAACCATTCAATACCATTGAGATATTCAAGAGATTGCAGATGCTGCAATGCGGATTGAAGAACAATCTGCTGGAAGAACTCAGCAGGTCGAGCAGCAGTGGGAGAAAAGGAATTGTTGATGTTTTATGCCTATATCACATACTGTATCCCACTTCTAGTTGCATGTGTGGGCAACAGAGAGCCATAACTTACTTGAGTGGTGATCAAGATGGGCTGCCCTGACACGGTGCTGGTCACTCCACCTTTTGGATCCTGCAACACTTGCACAGAAGCGGGCTGGTACATTGAGGGCATTGTCATCTGTGAACCAATGCCCGGTGGGTTTTGTGTTACGATCAAAGGCTGATTGCCCGAGTTCATCAAAGGACTACCAGCTGAGAAGAAGGAACAGTAATAAGTAAAAAGGACTTAGCACTAACAATTTCAAATTAATTCTCACTGATCAAGAGGGAATGGCCCATTACTTCATAACAAGGTTTGACACAGATCAACAGACAGTGCTGTAACAGCTGTTGTAAGTCATCCTGATTGGTTCCCTCCCCAAGACTTGCTCACACCACTCTGCTGTCTAAGCCCCTTTTCCACTGGCACCCTGTCCCAGGAATTAACTGGGAATTTAGTGGGACAGGGTCCAGTAGAAAAGGAACTGACTGAACACCGGCATCAAATTATGTCATTTCACGCTGGGGATTAACCAACTTTACCCCTACTCAGATCCCTGGCATTTGCTGACACCAGTGTGCGGATAAAACCAGTGGAAAAGGGACAGCAGAAAGTCACCAGTTTCCAATTGTAGGTAGAACACTTCGATCCCCGGGGATGAGTGTGTTCAGTGGAAAAGCAATTAGTGTCCTAGTGGAAACGGCACAAAGGGCTTCCTATGCTGGGACACTGCACAGTCAATTAACTGAGATGCCATTGGAAAAGGGGCTTCTGAGTGATCAACATTAATAAACCACTTCATCTTCAACTCAGAGTGCAATGAAGGCAATTCAACACAAGCAGCTGTCCCACTTAGGTATGCATAAACATTTCTTGGCATGTGAACCACATTCTCACACAAAACTAGCAGATGTGCCAAAATACCAATTTCAAAATATTACAACTGGAAGACCATTAATTATAATAATAAAAACAATTATATTGGCGAGTCCCTTCACAAACTCAAATCATATTTTCTGTAACCTTAATTAACCCTGAATCTTCTGACTACAGGCAACCCATGTGATGGAGTTGTTTCAATCCTGGAATGAAAAATATCCTACAGGATATTTTGTTCTCAACACTATTAATCTTAGGGCTACAGCAACCGGCTCCTGGCATAGAGTCATTTAACAGATTGTCTGGAAAATACAAGAGTGCTGTAAAAACTCAGCAGATCACACAGCATCTATAGGAAGTAAAAGGGTAACCCACATTTTTGGGCCTAGGCCTTACATCAAGTATGAGCAAAAGAAACAGATAGGCACCTGAATAAAAAGGTTGGGGGGTGAAAGAAGAGAGGAGAGAAGAGGCAGAGACAAGAAAAGACCAACAGTTAAGTGGTTATAGGTGGAATCAAGTAGGAGGGTAGAAGAGAGAAAAGTTGATGAGGAGGGTAATAGAGCAAGAGAATCACAGAAGAGAAGGAGTTTGTCAGAAATTGAAGGTCTACATTAATGATGTTTGGTTTGAGAGTGTCCAGGCAGAATAAAAGGTGCTGTTCCATCAATTTGTGGGTAGCCTCTATTTGAAAGTGTACAAAGCCTCAGATAGACATGGTGTGTGAAATTAAAATGGTTTGCAACTGGGAAGTCCTTGCTATTGCAGGAAACAGAGCAAAGATGGTCAACAAAACGATCTCCCAGTGTCCAGTCTCACCGATGTACTTGAAAAGAGTGTTTGTGGGGGAGTCACGTGATGGAGTAGTGGCTGGTAGGAGAATACCAGCCCTCTCCAGAAAAGAAGAAATAAAGTGAAGAAAACACAAAACTCAAGAAACACAAAACACCACAAATAAAAGATAAAGGTGTGGAGAAAAGAAAGAAAATGACACCTAAGAAGCAAAAACCAAAAACAACAGAAAAAAAAGGAAAGACGCCAGAGAGAAAGGAGAAGGCCTAACCTGCATGAAGAAGCAGGGACCCACTGTGGACAGAGGAGCCCGCTCCCCGAGGTTAGTGGAGACCCCGCAGGGTCGCGACCTCCCGACCGCGTGACTGCAAAAATAGCTCACTGAGTCAAACAGAAGTGCGCAAAACAAGGAAAAGGAAAACACCGATGGGAGGGGGGCCCGGCTGTGGAGTGAACTTACACAGCGCGACCAGCTAAGAGATGCCCGACAGCAGGGTTCTCAGCTAGAAGCAGAGGAAAGCAACGGGAAAGGGAGTGATAAGAAAGAAAAACAGCAACAGGAAGCCCAACAGAAGCCCAGAAGAAGAGGACCAACAAACAACAAGAAGCCATGAAAAAAACACCCAACAAACTGAGGCAAGCAGTTCAACAAGAAAGTCAGAAGACACAGAAACAAGGAAGAGAAGTAGAAGACACAAACCCAAGAGCAGACACAGAAGAAGAACACCAAGGTCTGCACAGAGGAATAGAAGGTAAAATAGATGGACAGTACATAGATAAAAAATTTCAAGAACAAATGAAAACATTAGAATTTAGTGAAATAAAAAGAAAAATGAAAAGTACAGAAGAAAAAGTGAGTAGAATAGAGTTGGTCATAACAGAAATAGGGAAAAGATTAGAAAATGTGAAAGAATGAGAAACGGCTGTAGAAATGGAAGTGAACGACTTACGAAGAAAATTGGAAGAAAGTGATAAAAAGTTAGAGTCACAAGAGCTGTTAGCTCAGAAAATTGATATGATGGAAAACTACAGTTGGCTAAACAATATAAAGATAGTGGGCCTAAAGGAAGATGAAGGCAGAAAAAATATGAAAGAATTTATAAAAGAATGGATCCCAAGGGTCCTGGGAATGCCAGAAATACAGGAAGGAATGGAAATAGAAAGGACACACAGAATACTAGCCCCGAAACCAGTCACATCAAAAACCAAGATCCGTTTTAGTAGAATTTCTGAGACACATGACAAGAGAAAATATATTGGAGAAGTCGAGGAATAAAATTTAGAAAAGACAAAAAACCACTGGAGTACAAGGGTCAAAAATTTTTTTTTTTTTTTTTTTTTTACCCAGACATAAGTTGTTAATTCCTAAAGAAGAGGAAGGAGTTTAATACAGCAAAATTGATCCTATGGAAAAAGGGCTATAAATTTATGTTAAGATATCCAGCGTGCTTAAAATAGTTATCCCAGGGGAGCAAAACAGACTGTTCTCGGATTCGAAGAAAGCACAAGAATTTGCAGAATGCCTGCAGAACAGAAAGAGAGATGAAGAGATGTAACAAGAATGACGACAAACTACATATAAAGATGTAAAAATAATGTATAAGTAAGAACTAAAGGGAAATAAAAGGGAAGTAAGGGAGAGGGGGGAGAAAAAGGAGGGGGGGGAAAAAAGAAAAGAGGGTGAGCTTTGTTTTAATGTGAAGATAAAAGTCTTTTCTGGAGGGGGTTACGTGGGAGAGAATAACAGTCATTGCGAAATCAGTTGATACTTGCAAACGGGTTCGCAATCCGAATGGAGAGGGGAGTTGTGGTTGGGAGGGGCGACTTAGAGAGGAGGGGGACACTTGGGTGAAGGGAATTTTAGATATGGGAGTGGTTGAAGTATTTTATGTTTTAGAAGTGTTGTCATACATTGAGTTCAAAAAAGGAAAATTGAGATGAAAATGGGGAAAAGGGGAGGTGAGAAAACGGAAATGAGTTGTAAACAGAATATGAGATGGCCATGTTAAACTATAGGACTATAAATATTAATGGAATACATAACCAATTAAAAAGGAAGAGGCTATTAAATTTACTGAAAAAAGAAAAAATAGATATAGCATTCGTGCAGAAAACGCTTCGTGCATCTAACTGAAGTGGAACATAATAAATTAAGGAGACTGGGTAGGGCACGTAACGGCAGCATCATATAATTCAAAAGCCAGAGGTATAGCTATATTAATCAATAAAAATGTACCAATCAAAATAGAGGAGGAAATAATAGATCCAGCAGGGAGGAATGTAATGATAATGTGTTAGATATATTCAGAATTCTGGAATTTGGTCAATATATATGCACCTAATGAGGATCAAAAGTTTATGCAAGATATTTTTTTTAAGATTGTAGATACGCAGGGGAATGTATTGATAGGAGGGGATTTTAACCTTAGTTCGGACCCAAAGGTGGATAAAACTGGACAAAAGACTAGCAAAAATAAAGTAGCCAAATTTATGGTTAAATCAATGGAGGAAATGCAACTTTTGGATATATGGAGAAGGCAACACCCAAAGGAGAAGGAATACTTATATTATTCGAGTAGGCATAAAACATACTCAAGGATTGACCTGTTCCTGTTGTCAGCCCATATCCAAGGGAGAGTTGGGAAAACAGAATATAAAGCGAGATTATTATCTGATCATTCACCCCTGTTATTAGCAATAGAACCGGAGGACATCCCACCAAGAACATATAGATGGAGATTAAACTCCATGCTACTTAAAAGACAGGAATTTAGAGAATTTATTGAACGCCAAATTAAAATGTACTTTGAAATAAATACGAAATCAGTGAAAGACAAATTTTTATTTATGGAATGCAATGAAAGCCTTCATTAGAGGGCAGATAACAAGTTATGTAACTAAGATGAAAAAGGACTACAATCGAGAAATAGAACAGTTGGAAAGGGAAATAGTAAGTACAGAAAAAGAACTAGCAACAAGGGAAGATACAACAAAAAGAGAATTGGCAGACAAAAAAATAAAATACAAAACATTACAAACATACAAGGTGGAGAAGAACATAATGAAAATAAAGCAAAAGTATTATGAGCTAGGAGAAAAAACACACAAAATACTAGCCTGGCAACTTAAAACAGAACAAGTTAAAAGAACTGTATTGGCATCAAGGAAAAAGGACAAACAAATTACATATAACCCAACATAGATCAATGAAAATTTTAAGGAATTCTATGACAATTATACCGAACTGAGAAGGAAAGACTATTTGTGGACCTCGAATGCTGGTGAGGGAGGAGGTCTGGGCATGTGTGTTACATTTATTTCGTTCACAGGGATAGATACCAAAGGGGTTGATTAATGAGAAGGAATGAGTTGATGAGGAAGCACTGGAAGGTGCGGCCCCTGTGGAAAGAAGGGAAGGGGATGATGTGTCTGATGATGGGATGATATGGTAGGGGGCAGAAACTGCAGAGATGACACATTGGATGCAGATGCTTGTGGGGTGGTAGGCGAGGACAAGTGGGAATTCTGTTTTTGTTGCATCTTGGGGCTGAAGGGCCCAGGACAGATGTACAAGATATAGACAAGGGCTGAGTCAATGGCAATAGAGAAGCCACCTTTTTTGAAGGACATCTCAGATGTACACACATGACCTGCCAAGTTTCTCCAACACTTTTGTGTATTGCATGCAAAGGTCAGATTTATTGACATCACACTCTACCCTGAGATTCTTCTTCCTAGATGCCAGGCAAAATTTCTACTTATAGTAAGTACAGTTCTTAAGAAAAAACGCATAGAAAAGGGAAAAGTAAAAAAGAAAAATGTAAACAAACTGACGGTGCAAATACAGAAATAAAATATTCAGTAATCAATAGTGTACAAAGTAAGAGCCCATAAATGAGTCTATGGATGAGTTAAGATTGAGTATATTGTTTAGGAATCTGATG
Organism: Narcine bancroftii; assembly: GCF_036971445.1. NCBI lineage: Eukaryota > Metazoa > Chordata > Chondrichthyes > Torpediniformes > Narcinidae > Narcine > Narcine bancroftii. The sequence goes on from NC_091473.1 coordinate 186,669,945, forward strand.
GTGGAGGGATAACAATTGTTCCTGAATCTGCTGGAATGAATCTTGCAGCACGTACATCTCTTTCTTGATAGCAGCAGTGAGAATGGAGCATGGTGTGGATCCTTGATAAATGCTGCTGCTCTCCATCGGCAACGTTCATATAGATTTTTTTCCAATAGTGGGAAGAGTTTTGACTGTGATGCACTGTGCTGTTCCACTACCTTTCTTCTCAGAGATATTGGTACCCCAATACCGGGCTGTGATGCTGACAGCACACTATCCACTACACATCTGTAGAAGTTTGCCAAGGTTTCCAATGTCATACAAAACCTTCGCAAACTCCTGATGAAGTAGATGGGCTGACATGCTTTCTTCGTAATGACATTTGGATGTTGGGTCCAGGAAAAGTCCCTCCCAGGTATTTAAATTTGCCAACCCTCCACACCTCTGAATCCCCCAATGATCACTGGATGTACACCTCTGGTTTACTCCTCCTCAGGCCATGGTTTTGATGAAGCTGAGTGGGCTGTTGCTGCTCGTGCACGATTCAGCTAAGTTTTCCAACCCTCTTCTATGTGCTGATTCATCACCCCTTCTTAAACAGCTCACTACCATGGTGGCATCAGTGAATCCGTAGATGGTGGGGTTGTCACACCAACCCCACCATCTGCAGACTTTCTGGATTAGCTTAAAAGATGGATGTCAGTTTCCAAAGCACATCTTCCAACGACGAGAAGCTGCATTTGAAGCCACAAGCAACTACAGTTGCTGTTATCTGGAGGAAAAAAAACAAACTCAAGGCTGGGCAGATAGGGTGATTAGTGGAGCCACAAGTCACTGCTTCCACTCATCAACTTCCTTATTTAATAGATTCCAGCAACTGCAGCCTTTTGTGTCTCCCCTTATCGCAATCCAGTTTTCAGTTTATAATGTGCATTTCAACTTGTTCATCCTTTTCAGGCATCTTGAAGAGACAACAAAAACATCTTGGGGGGAGAGGGCAGTGAACCTGCTAGACAGCAAAATTAACTGACTATGCTTAAAAAAATGCCAATATTATCTATCCTCACATACTAGAAGGGGAGTTTAAAAATATATAATTTGTACTCCCATTCATATTTTGTGATTCATTCCCCCCACCCTGACCCCAACACAAATTCCATAAAAGTTCATTTATGCCATGCATCAAGAGTTTTTGGTAATAGATCGTGAATTATGCAAGAACACATTTAAATAATCTTAACAACCATATAATGGGGGCTGCTTCTACAAGTAATACAGCAACAGAATTAACTTGCAATTTGCCCGCAATGTCCAAAGTAATGTCGTGACCAACGCATTGCTGAAACTAAGGAAACACATTGTTTGATCCAAGGTGCCACCATTTGCAGATTTTGTTGAACTCAGTTAAGGGAGATGTATTTAATGAGGAGATGAGTGTGAACAGAGGGAGAGGGTTTGGATAGATAGTGCATCTGTTCAGACTTCCGGATGTCTCCCAGTGATTAGTAACCATTATTGTGCCTGGGGCTCAATTAAGATTGGTTAATGGGGGCAGTTTAAATCATTTTGCCTCCAGGCTGTTGTTATGGGTACATGGAAACATAATGAGAAAAGGGCATGTGTATGGAATATATTAGCACAAACTCTTAATTGAAGTTCAAAACACTAAAATTATGACATGTTAATATGAAGAGGCTAGAGAGAGAGGAATATCTCTCAACTGCAAATAGTAGAGTTTTAGTTTGATTTATACATCTTGTTCAGCCCAGGCACATGGGCTGAAGGGCCTGTTCCTGTGCTGTACAATGTTCTCTGCTCTGTAACATGGCATATTACATTTTTTTCCTTTAATTTAGACATACAGCACAGGAACAGGCCCTTTTGGCCCACAAACCCATGCTGCCCAATTACACCCAATTAACTTGCAACCCCAGTACATTTTGAACAGTGGGAAGAAACCCACGCATACATGGGGAGAATGTACAAGCTTCTTACAGACAACGCCAGATTCTAACCCCGGTCACTAGCACTGTAACAGCATTGCGCTAACTGTGCCTACATTTTGAAGAGTCTTGTTGATTGCACATGACTGACATCCACTGATCTGCTGATAAAACAACCTTTCACTGCAACATGGAACATGTGACAATAAACTTGAACTTAACCTGCTATTCCCCCCCCCCCACACTTTTTTCCAGCATGCTCTCAGACATCTATTCATCACATAAAGCTGCACATGACTCAACACAACCAGTTCATTTTCACCTATTCCTTTATTCCCCCTTCACCATTTGTGCATCCTCTTCTCTGGGCACAGTGCACAGATTTGGTCAACCTGCTACAAAATGAGAGATTAGACAAGCTAAAACTGGTGTGTAGGAGGCTTCAGAACGACTTTGAGGTGAATTCGTGTATTTAATCATATGGGGGAACAGATAAATTGGATAATCACACTATTATCCAGAGTGGCATGGGTAACATAGCAGTGAGCACAATACTGTTTGTTATAGCCCCAGCGACCTGTGTTCAAATCCAGTGCTGTCTGTGAAGAGTTTGTACATTCTCTCCCTGTCTGCGTGGTTTTCCTATGAAGCTCCGGTTTTCCTCCCATCCTTCAAAACATACGGGGGGGGGGGTGCAGGTGAATTGGATGTAATCAGACAGCATGGGTTTGTGGGCCGAAAAGGCCAGTTATCGTGCTGCACGTCTAAATTTAAAATTTAAATCTTTTTTCCCAGCAAAGGAGCGTCTAAAACTAGAGGGCATAGATTTAAGAGAAGGGAGAAAAGATAAAAAGAGGCCTGAGGGGTTTTATGAAACAAGCAGCCAGAGGAAGTAGCAATTAGGAGATTAAAATACATTTAAATGGGTAAATGGATTGAAACAGAGTTAGAGGAAAATGGTCCACGTGCAGGCAAATTGGACAAACTCAGATGGGCAACTTGGCTGGCATAAGGTAGTTGGGCCAAAGGGCTTGTTTCCATGCTCTCTATCACTACGACTCTATCATTATAATAACTGAGACTCCGGGTACAAAAATAATCAAGTGTGACTAATTCAGTAGCACTTTCCTTTTTTAGCAGCTCAGCAAAACAAAACAATTACAAGGCACCAATCGCATTCCAGTAATTTGCTTATCGTGAGGTTGCACAAACAAGATTCTGGAGGTCAATTGGTGGAGAAATGTTGGTCAGGATGCCGAAGTACTGCCTTGCTCTATCTCAATCTGAAGATGGCTCCCTTTAAGTATATTCCAAATAAAATAATTGGACGAGAGTTTGAACTCGGGGCCCTATAAATCCACAAAGCTACAAGCCTTGAATATTTTTAAAACATTTCCAGAGAATTTTCTGGAATATCTTTTAAAAATCATAAACTGACCCAGATTTTCCCTTTTGTTTTGGCTGCGCACTTACATATTCACACAGGGAGAGAAAAATATTTAGTCAAATCTCCATGGTGTGGGACAGGCTTGCCAAATTAACAGCGTGTTTTTAGTGCATGTTTTTTTGAAAGCTAGGGATAAAGCCACGGAAAATTAAACTCAGCTTGTGTTTTCTGTCAATGACCTTGAACCTTCACAAATTAAAATCTACAAATTCTGTCTCTGTTATGTTCTTCTGGCATTTCCATTTTTTTTAAAATTGTCATCTTGCTTCTTGCAATTTCTGCACAGACCATTCATAAAACAAAGAGTTCAAAGAACCATTTAGCTGAAAACAAAAGAGGCAAGAGATCAAAAGACATTTTTGAAAGTACAAATGCTTACTGTTGTTGCTTGAGGGAAGAACCGTCAGCATTGCTTTCTTTCCCATCTCACTGTTCTGCTGATCAGCAGTGCTTGTGGTAGAAAATCCCGATTTCATTCCTGAAGGACCAAAATACATGCTCTTATAAATAAAAAACATTCATGATAGCACTGAATCTTTCAAAACACTATTTGGGTCCAATAGAATTCTATAAAACATTAAAAAACTTATTAATTCCTCCCCTCCTAGAAGTAATCAACCAGATTGATAAAACACAAAATATTCCAGATTCATGCAAAACAGTAATAATTACAATAATACATGAATGGGCATTCTCCATCGGGCACACAAAACTCAAAACGGTCAACCAGTTTACCTATCTTGGCTGCACCATTTCATCGGATGCAAGGATCGACAACGAGATAGACAACAGACTCGCCAAGGCAAATAGCGCCTTTGGAAGACTACACAAAAGACTCTGGGAAAACAACCAACTGAAAAACCTCACAAAGATAAGCGTATACAGAGCCGTTGTCATACCCACACTCCTATTCGGCTCCGAATCATGGGTCCTCTACCGGCATCACCTACAGCTCCTAGAACGCTTCCACCAGCGTTGTCTCCGCTCCATCCTCAACATTCATTGGAGCGACTTCATCCCTAACATCGAAGTACTCGAGATGGCAGAGGCTAATAGCATCGAATCCATGCTGCTGAAGATCCAACTGCGCTGGGCAGGTCACGTCTCCAGAATGGAGGTCCATCGCCTTCCCAAGATCGTGTTATATGGTGAGCTCTCCACTGGCCACCGTGACAGAGGTGCACCAAAGAAGAGGTACAAGGACTGCTTAAAGAAATCTCTTGGTGTCTGCCACATTGACCACCGCCAGTGGGCTGATATCGCATCAAGCCGTGCATCTTGGCGCCTCACAGTTCAGCGGGCAGCAACCTCCTTTGAAGAAGACCGCAGAGCCCACCTCACTGACAAAAGACAAAGGAGGAAAAACCCAACACCCAATCCCAATCAACCAATTTTCCCCTGCAACCGCTGCAACCGTGTTTGCCTGTCCCGCATCGGACTTGTCAGCCACAAACGGGCCTGCAGCTAACGTGGACATTACCCCTCCATAAATCTTCTTCCGCGAAGCCAAGCCGAAGACAGTAATACCAAAGACAGGGAAAGATCCATTAGCACCAGCATCATATAGACCAATATCTTTACTTAACACAGATTATAAGATAATAGCTAAACTATTAGCAAACAGATTGGCCGACTATGTACCAAAAATAGTAAATCTAGACCAAACTGGATTTATTAAAAAAAGACGAACAACGGACAATATCTGTAAATGTATTAACTTAATTCATGCAGTAGAAGGAAATAAAACTCCAACAGTAGCGGTTGCTTTCGATGCAGAGAAGGCCTTTGACAGAGTAGAATGGAATTATTTATTCAAAGTACTACAAAAATTCAGCCTACCAGAGAAATATATTTAATTGGATTAAAGCATTATATAAGGGGCCATTGGCGAAAGTGACAGTAAATGGATATATATCAAAACAATTTAACTTAAGCAGATCAACAAGGCAGGGATGTCCACTATCTCCTTCACTGTTCGCGTTAGCTATAGAACCACTAGCAGAACTGATAAGAACAGAAAATAAAATAAGAGGGATAAAAATAAAAGAGAAGGAATATAAAATCAGTCTATTTGCAGATGACGTTATAATATACTTAACAGAACCAGAAATATCAATAAAAGAATTACATAAGAAATTGAAGGAATATGGAGAAGTATCGGGGTACAAGATCAACGCAAATAAAAGTAAAGCAATGCCAATGAATAATGCGGATTTCACGAAGTTTAAGAAAGAATCACCATTTAGATGGCAAACACAAGCAATTTGATACCTAGGTATACAACTCGATAATAATCTAGGCCATCTATACAAACTAAATTATCAGCCATTAATGAAGAAATTACAAGACAACTTAGAGCATTGGAAAGACTTACCACTAACATTGAGAGGAAGGGTAAATTGTATTAAAATGAATATCTTCGCAAGGATACAAAACCTATTTCAATCATTACCAATTCACCTAACAGAGAAATTCTTCAAGGAGCTAAAGAAAATAATAAGGAAATTCTTATGGAAAGGGGGGAAACCGAGGATAGCACTAGATAAATTAACAGAATGGTACAAACAAGGAGGCTTACAACTACCAAACTTTTAAGAATTATTATAGAGCCACACAATTAAGATACCTATCAGATTTTTATCAAACAAGGGAAAAGCCAGATTGGACTAGATAAAATAGGGGAGAAGATACCTGAACATATACTATATAAATGGGATGAAAAATTGGTGCAACGAAGGAATTCAACGGTATTGCATCATCTGCTCAACATTTGGAAGAAGATTCACGTAGAAAGGAATAAAACAAATTACCAACTACCAAAACTAATATTGACGCAAAATCAACTAATCCTTTTCACAATAGATAACCTTTCCTTCAGAGAATGGGAGAGAAAAGGGATCAAAAGAATAGAAAATTGTTTTTCAGGAAATAAAATATTATCTTTTGAACAAATGAAGGATAAATATAACTCACGATACAATGTTTGCATACCACCAGCTGAAAACCTACTTGAAGGACAAATTGGGAAACAGTCTGAGGTTACCAGAAGGAAGCAATTTTGATTATGTGATTACAGACACAATGATAATTAAAAAATTTGTAACAAATATGTACATCAAACTGCAAGAAAAGGAGAATGGGAACAAGATCTAAACATAAAGATAAAGAATGCAACATGGGAAAAGCTATGCTCCGGAACTATGAGAAATACAATAAACACGAGGTTACGCATGATACAATATAACTGGATACACAGGCTATACATCACACCTCAAAAGTTAAATAAATGGGACCCAACAGTATCAGACAGATGTTTTCGCTGTAAAAAGGAAACGGGAACAACAATTCTGCAATTTGGACATGTGAGAAAGTGAAAAATTTTTGGGAAGATCTAAACCAGATATTAAATAAAATCACAAAAAGCAATATACCAAAAAACCCAGAGATCTTCCTCCTAAGTAATATAAGAAATAAAGAATTTGGACTCGATTTGGATGGAGCACAAAAAAGATTTGTTATGATAGCCCTAGCTGTAGCAAAAAAATGTATTATGTCAACCTGGAAATTAGAAGACAACTTGAGAATACAACAATGGTATATAGAAATGAATAAATGTATTCCATTAGAAAAAATAACATATAATTTAAGAAATAACCTCACAATATTCGAACAAATATGGGAGCCATACATGAAATACAATAGAGAAATCCTACCATGGACTTCCACCACCTAAAATGACAAAAGGAGAAAATAACGAAAAGAACTGACTCAGTAAAATTTCTTGTTTAATTTTATTAAGAGACAACATTGTTTAACTGGTTTAATGTACCTTATAGATTGAACTTCAAATAAATGGGAAAGGGGGTGAGGGAGGGAGGGAAGGGAGGGGGGAAAAGGGGGAGAAAATGACACTATATATTCAAGAGAAAAAATGTCTACGTATCTTGGTCAATATGGTTTATAGTGTGAAAAATAAAAATTTTTTTAAAAAAAGTCACTATTTGGGTGGTGACTTACAATTGTTGCAATGTAATTAAAATAAGTTTTACATTTATTAAGATGTGCCATAATGGTTTCTGGATTTGATTATTATGTTCCCACTGTAGAGAAACATCAACTATGAACAAAAGCAGTATAAATATGCGGCAAAACAACTTTCTCTAACTGCGGGGCACAAGTTATATAATGAATCCAGGTCCTTTGCAAAAAATCTACATTTGGAGCATTGGGAGCAGTTTTGGGCTCCATATCTAAGGAATGACTGGAGACAGTCCAGAGGAGATTTATGAAAATGATCCAAGGGAAGAAGGAGCTTTTTAATGGCTCTGGGCCTGTACTTGCTGGAGTTTAGAATAATTAGGGGGAGGGGGATCTTACATTCATAAAGGTGTTAAATGTCATGGGGAGAATGGGTTTGAAAGGAAAATGCATCAGCCAAGATTTGAATGGTAGAGCAGACTTGATTGGGCTGAATGGTCTAATACTGTTTCTAAAGATATCTGGTGTTGTATAAAAGACATTGCAAGAGAAGGAAACTTAAGAGAGGCAAACATTAGCAAAGGTGGAATAGAGGTGGGAAGACTAAGTTAAAAAAAAATGCCAATAATGAAGGGAATCATCTGGGGAAATATTTTAGAGGAGACGCAGCATAGAAATTATCCAAGTTTTTTTATTTATTTATAGCATGTAGAAGCCGATTCCGGCCATTTAAATCCATGCTGCCCAATTACACCCAAATTAACCTCCAACCCCGTACGTCTTGGAAGATGGAAGTAAGATGGAACACTCAGGGAAAGCCTACACCGACATGTGGAGAGTGTTTAAACTTCTTGCATTCAGCACCAAATTTGAATCCAGGTTGTTTGAGCAGTTTATACCATCACGCTAACCGCAATGCTCATCATGCCCCCTTGGTAGGGCCTGAAAGGAGACTAAACCCGACAGAAGAATTCAAAGAAACCTCCAATGAAATTCTCCAAGTGATTGCAAATATTTCCAGGGAGAATTCAGAAAAAATATTCCATACTTAAGGATGAAGGTCCTCATGAGAATGTCTTGAAAGTACCTGGGAATCATGTGTGCATTGCAGAGCTCTCCCACAAATTATGAAATTTTGCAATCAGTAATCAATAGCAGAATAAGGATATATTTCTACGACATGACACCAAAGAATACCCACACGTAGCCAGTGTCCCAGAAAAACCAATCATGTCCCAAAAAATGCACCTCTCCCAGGACCTCCACAGAAGTGCCAATTTTAAATGTTATCATTGCCTCCATTATGGTTTGGAGACACAACAAGGTTCATTAGCCAAAAACCAAGTTAATTCTCGCCCCAAATTACCTGTATTGACATTGTTGGATGCTGACAACAACATTCCACCACCTGTGTCATCCACAACATCATCCTCGATGAGTTGCCAAGGCTCTAGTTCCTCTTCCTCACACTCCATAAATAAATCCGTATCTGCCATGTTGTTAGCACCTGAAAGATAATTAAGAACCCATTTAAAAAACCAGCCCAAAAAAGTAAAATAGGATCACAATGTATATCCATATAATGTGTAAAGTTATTTTCAATGCTCAATAAATATAACCTGCAAAAAAAAGCCCAATCGATTGAGTCATATTCAAACATTGAAAAAGGTGCAGGCATTGCAAAGGTACTATTGAGTCAGGAAGTAGATTTGTTCTAAAGAAAGGGCAATTTTAAGAAAAGCAATTCCACTCTTTGGCATCTAGATGAAGGTTTGGCAATAATTAGTGGATGATGCAGAGGGGTGGGCAGCTACATTGACCCAGGTTCACTCCTTACTATGTTTCCACTTTCTCCCAATGGGATTCTCCCAGATGTAGCATTTTCACCCACACCAGAAGGTGTGCTGGTGGTTGCTTAATTGAAAACTCTAAATCACCTTTGTGTATAGAGCTGCAAAATCCAGAAGTGGATGGGAATATGGCAGGGGGGTGGGAGAATGGCAATGTATAAATGGGTGCTCAATGGCTGTTGCTGGTTCTGTGGACATCTACTAAGAACAGAGGAATTTCTTCAGCCGAAGGGTGGTGAATTTGTATTTAAGGCAGAGATCGATAGGTTCTTGATTAACCAGGATATCAAAGATTATGGGAGAAGGCTGGGCAGTAGAGCTGTGGTAAACCACTGTTACACCATGATTGGCTGCTATCAATGGGACTCCCCTCCTGAGCCCAATCCTACCCAAAGCCACTTGCAGGCTGCCCTTTTTTGCTCTGATCAGTCAAGGAGGTGATTGGTTGTGTGAGAGGGTGGAACCCTGTCTTTAGCTATTAACTGCCTGATTGTTTCAATCCTCAGCCTTTTGTGAATTATTGATGGAACATCAGGGGCCGAGTGGGAAAATGGATCAAATCATGATTGAATGGCAGGGCAGATGATAGGATGAATATCCAATTTCTGCTCCTTTGTCTTATGGGCCAGAAGACCTGCTTCCATGCTCAACAGCAGTGGACCATTTGGAAAGTAATGATAAGAATTGTGGGGCTGCAGACATTTAGTGGTACAGTAAAAACCCCTGGTATCTGGCACCCATGGGGAATTGGTAGATGGCAGACAAGTGAATTTTCCAGTTGTTTAAGATTGCATGGATTGGCGAAATAACAGCGAGGCACGCCTATTTTAACCTTCCTTATTTTTTACCTATTTATTTTCTGCAATACCTTTTGGCAGTTGTTTGAGGGGAACAGTTGTTTGAATTCCAGATAACGGGTTTTACTGTATACATTGATACAAGTTGCAAACTTGCAGCACAATGCCACGACGTGAACAAGTTGTAATCTGTAAAGTGAGGGATGGGATGCTGTTCAGAGTATTGATATGCCATCAAGATCAATAGCCACCTCACAATGTAAGGCAACATATGTGGCACTCATGGGAACTCTTGTCTAACATTTTCTGTATTATTACATAATTATTACATAATAAAGGAACCTCGAATCTTAGAGTCAGCAATTCTGCTTCAAGGTCCAGAGCAGAAGTTCAACATTGACCTTGGTTACTGTATGAAGTTTGAACTGAGAGTTTCATAGAAACATAGAAGATAGGAGCAGGAGTAGGTCATTCAACCCTTCGAGCCTGCTCCGCCATTCAACGAGATCATGGCTGATCTTAAAGTTCAGTACCCCGTCCCCGCCTTCTCTCCGTAACCTTTAATACCCTTATACTGAAGAAATATATCTAATTCCCTCTTAAATATATTTAATGAACCTGCCTCTACTGCCCTCTGTGGCAATGAATTCCACAGATTCACCACCCTCTGGGTAAAGAAATTCCTCCTCATCTCGGTCCTAAATAGTTTGCCTATTATCCTCAAACCATGGCCCCGGGTTCTGCATTTTCCCATCATTGGAAACATCCCATCTGCATCCATTCTGTCCAGTCCTTCCAGAACTTTATATGTCTCTATGAGATCCCCTCTCAATCTTCTAAACTCCAGCGAGTACAATCCCAATTTGCGCAATCTTTCCTCATAAGTCATTCCTGCCATTCCAGGTATCAGCCTGGTGAATCACCTCTGCACTCCCTCCATTGCAAGAACATCCTTCCTTAGATAAGGTGACCAAAACTGCACACAATACTCCAGGTGCGATCTCACCAAGGCCCTGTACAGCTGCAGTAAGGTATCCTTGTTCCTATACTCAAACCCTCTTGATATGAAGGCCAACATACCATTTGCCTTTTTAACCGCCTGTTGTACCTGCATGCTCGCCTTCAGAGACTGGTGTACAAGTACCCCTAGGTCTCTCTGCACTTCCCCATCTCTTAATCTATTGCCATTCAAATAGTAATCTGCCCTCCGGTTTGTATTACCAAAGTGGATAACCTCACATTTATCCACATTGTAGTGCATTTGCCATGTATCTGCCCAGTCCCTCAATTTATCCAAATCACACTGGAGCTTCCTGACCCCCTCTTCTGTGCACACAACCCCTCCTAGCTTCATCTAGGTGCTCCAATTTCCTCCAATTCAAAAAGCCACTTGACCTACTGGATACTGCAAGCCCCATGACTATAAGCAAGCAACAAAATCAGAGGGGAACTGATGGACAGATGAGAAACTACAGTCACATGATTACACAGAAACTGAAGAGGGAATAGGAGGACTGGAATGCCTCTCCTGGGAGCTTGTAAGGAGAATAACTGTGTCATTGTAACTAAAAAAGATCCACTGAATATTTAAAAAGTCAACCCAGTTACTTGGATTCGGGTCAGAACTCAATACCCACTGAAAACAAAAGTTCACAAGCTCAGTACAAAATGATGTCATGTCAACACTTCTCATAATTCTCCTCTTTTGTGGGGGGAAAATAACAAAATATTGATGCTTATTTAGCCAGGGCACACACTACTCACTCTTACATTGTTCAGATGGCCAATATTCAAGTACATACCCAGGCAGAGAACATAAGCCTATTCAACTGCAAGGGACGTCACAAATTAATTGTATGTTTGACATAGAATACAGATTGTTACAAAAGGGTCAATAAATGGTGATCAAGGTTGGCAACTTTTGAATTTTTTGTTTCCAAGTGAAGTTACTGAAGTTACCTGCAAATGCCAAAAACTACCGTGTAAAAGTCAAATTTTGTGAACCAATTATTACATGTATTAAGTAACTGTATCGTTCGAGGAGTCAGGAGCTCAGGTGAGCAGGACCAAGTGTATGCAAAAGTCCACGGTCGGGGTGTCGGAAGCTTCACTGGGTAGATGGACATCCGGATCCAAGGTCTGCAGTCTGATGGGTGAACAGCTGGAGCTCTGATGGACAGAACACCTAGGCATTGGTGGCGTGGCATCTGGAGCTCAGATGTGCAGGCAGCCGAGGTGAGAGTCCAAGGTCAGGGCATCGGGAGCTCGGATGGATAGGCACCAAGGCAATAATATGCATTCAGGGTATCAAGAGCTTGAGCAGAAGGTACTCAGTCAGGGTATTGGAGCTTAGGTGGGTGGGCAGCCGAGCAAAGGGCATCAGGAACCAAAAATAGGGGTGGTCGACCTTTACACACAATATATTGGAAAATACCAGATTTCTGGGCCAAAATTAAGGTGGGGGGGGGGCAACTTTTACATGATATCAACTATTACATTTATGTATGCCTAAAAAAAAGACGAGACCAACAAGTTGAGTGGTGTTACAACAACAACCATGCCTTCAACATCACAACTAAGGAACTGGTTGTGGACTTCAGGAAGGGGAAGCCTTCCTAATCAGGGAGTCAGCAGTGGAAAGTTTCAAATTCCTGGGTGTCAACGAGTCCAAAGACCAATCCTGGGGCCATCATGTCAATGCAATTACGAAAAAGGCTCGTCAGCGGCAATACTTCGTGAGGAGTTTGAGGAGATTTGGTACATCACCAATGACTCTTGCAAATTTCTTCATGTGTACCATAGAAAGTCTTCTGACTGGTTGCATCACTGTCTGGTACGAAGGCTCTAATGAACAGGAACGGAAAAGACTATAGAGTTATAACTCAGCCAGCACCTCATGGGCATCAGTCTTCACTCCATTAAGGATGCAACTTCTATCATCAAAGTCCCTCACTAATGACCATGCCCTTTACTCACTGCTACCATCAAGGATGAGGTACAGGAACCTGACAACACCCACTCAATGGTACAGAAACAGCTTGTTCCTTTCTGCCATCAGATTTCTGAAGAGACAAAGAAACTACGGATACTTCCTCACTTTTTTTTGCACTGATTCTATATTTTTTTTTTTAAATCTCTTATTTACAGAATTATCATTTATAGTAAGTGGACCTTGTTCTGCACAATTCTGCTTCTGCGAAAAAAACAAAATTTGTTACACGTTCACAACAATAAACCTGATTCCAATACTATATGAAGACTCACAAAGGGGAAACCATAACTTTCTGCTATTTATGTTCAAATTCACAAAATGAAGCCTAGCCGCTGTACATGATTTTCAAAAATCAAGTTCAATTTCAAGTTTATAGTCAGCTGATTACACGAGTACAACCCAACAAAACAGCATTCTCCGACCTTCGGTGCAAAAGAAAATGCAGACACAACACTAGGACAGAACACATATACAGAGAACACACAAACAAAACACACATACAGAGAAATACATATGCAGGACAAATACACAGGTATAAAAATTAATTACTATCGTCCAGTTTATATTAGAATCTCAGATGGTTTATACAAATTGTTTCTTTGGCCATTCAGCAATATCACTGCCCACAGGATGAAATGTTTCTCAGCCTGGTGGTGCTGGCTCTGATGCGCCTGTATCTCTTTTCTGATGGGAGCAGCTGAGAGATGGGGTCCTCAATGATTGTGTGCCCTCTTCAGACACGATCCCGGTAGAACACTTCGATGGGGGTTGAGGAGGAGACCCCAGTGATCCTCTCTTATGGTCCTGTGGATTTACCTCTGATCTAATTCTCTTTGGCGGGCAGCAACCTCCTTTGAAGAAGACCGCAGAGCCCACCTCACTGACAAAAGGCAAAGGAGGAAAAACCCAACACCCAACCCCAACCAACCAATTTTCCCCTGCAACCGCTGCAATCGTGTCTGCCTGTCCTGCATCGGACTTGTCAGCCACAAACGAGCCTGCAGCTGACGTGGACTTTTTACCCCCTCCATAAATCTTCGTCCGCGAAGCCAAGCCAAAGAATTCTCTTCAGTAATCAGACCACAATGTGAGGTAGGCAGCCAGGTCACTCTCGATAGAACTCCTGTAGAAGGTTGAAAAGATGGTAGCCGCTTCAGTCTTCTCAAGTACAGTCACTGTTGCACCTTCTTAACAAGTGAGGAGATGTCCACAAAAGATCACTTATTAAGTGGACTCCTGGGAACTTGGTGCTCTCACATGCACAGAAATAAAAATGCTGAGAGAAATAACATGATACCCCTTGTCCAATATCTGAACACCATGAGTAACAACAGTAGTTACTCTCATCAGCAACAATGAGTCACACTACAGAGAACAGGTGGGAAATTTCATGATGAAGTGTGAGAATATGGAATTTAGAAGGACCAGGAATCTCCTCCACTACACATTAATAACTTGGTACAGTACTGGAGAGAGTAGGGAGCACCAAATTCCTCAGCATCCACTTAACATTTCCTCACTTGTCAGGACGACACAACAGTGATTCACTTCCCAAGAATACTAAAGCAGGCAAGTCTACTGGCCACCATCATATCAACTTTCTACAGGAGTTCTCTGAAGAGCGTCTTGGCTGCTGCATCACAATGTGGTACAGTTGCTGTAGAGAAATAGATTGGAGGTCAATCACAGGACTTCAAGAGCAGCAGAGAGGATTACTGGGATCTTCCACCCACCGCCCCCACCCCCTCATCAATGTGATCTACAGAGATTGTTGTTGAAAGAGGCTGTGCAAAACTGTTGAAGACCTCCTACCACCCCACACACAGCATCTTTCAGCAACTCCTATCGGGAGAGATAGAGGAGTATCAGTCAGTATCACCAGGCTAAGAAATGACTTCTTCCCACAGGCAGTAAGACTGTTGAGAACTAAACGAACTCACTAGTACTAGCCATTCGAGCCTCTCATATTTACTAAACTATATATATATTCATTTTCCCTATGAATTTTTTGTCTTTAAGTGTGTTACGTCTGGTTGTGTCTGCGTGTTTGGCACAGAGGACCAGAGAACACTGTTTCGTCAGGTTGTACTTGTGCAATCAGATGATAAATAAACTTAAACTTGACCAGGTGTACATAGTGAAAAGAACACAACTTCACAAAATAAGACGGGCAATGTCATCAGCTTTGAAATCTTTTGAATGATGCAGAACTTGCTTAGAATATTAATTAACCAGCAATTAAGATCACCTAATTTACTTGCATGGAATTTCTGCCAACTTTCACTGAATTGATCACTGATCTCTGAACTTGAATGCTTTTCATGTTTGGCCTTTAAGACATTGGGGAGGGTTAGTTTACATATGTTGCTCAATCTCTGCTGTTAATGGAATCCCGATCTCTTTGTATCATTCTTATGTTTATTAATCTGAAACAATAAAAAGATTGAAAAAGTAAGAACTTAAATGCAATATCTGTTGACTTCTCCAAAAAGGTATTCCTAAACATAATGACCATTTCTAGAACTTACCAATAGAATTCAATAAAACATTTAAAGATTTATTAATTCCTCCCCTTCTGGAAGTAATCAACCAGATTGAAAAAACACAAAGCATGCCAGATTAATGCTAAACAGCAATAATTACAGTAATACCAAAGACAGGGAAAGATCCACTTGCACCAGCGTCATATAGACCAATACCTCTACTTAACACAGATTACAAGATAATAGCTAAACTATTAGCAAACAGATTGGCCGACTATGTACCAAAAATAATAAATCTAGACCAAACTGGATTTATTAAAAAAAGACAAACAACAGACAATATCTGTAAATTTATTAACTTAATTCATGCAGTAGAAGGAAATAAAACTCCAACAGTAGCGGTTGCTTTAGACACAGAGAAGGCCTTTGACAGAGTAGAATGGAATTATTTATTCAAAGTACTACAAAAATTCAGCCTACCAGAGAAATATATTAATTGGATTAAAGCATTATATAAGGGGCCATTGGCGAAAGTGACAGTAAATGGATATATATCAAAACAATTTAACTTAAGCAGATCAACAAGGCAGGGATGTCCACTATCTCCCTCACTGTTCGCGTTAGCTATAGAACCACTAGCAGAACTGATAAGAACAGAAAATAAAATAAGAGGGATAAAAATAAAAGAGAAGGAATATAAAATCAGTCTATTTGCAGATGACGTTATAATATACTTAACAGAACCAGAAATATCAATAAAAGAATTACATAAGAAATTGAAGGAATATGGAGAAGTGTCGGGGTACAAGATCAAGGCAAATAAAAGTGAACCAATGCCAATGAATAATGCAGATTTCACAAAGTTTAAGAAAGAATCATAATTTAAATGGCAAACACAAGCAATCCGATACCGAGATATTCGACTAGATAATAATCTAGGGCATCTATACAAATTAAATTATCAGCCATTAATGAAGAAATTACAAGATGACTTAGAACACTGGAAAGATTTACCACTAACACTGATAGAAAGGGTAAATTGCATAAAAATACATATCTTCCTAAGGATACAATACCTATTTCAATCGTTACCAATTCCCTTAACAGAGAAATTCTTCAATGAGCTAAAGAAAATAAGGAAATTCTTATGGAAAGGGGGAAACCGAGGATAGCGCTAGATAAATTAACAGAATGATACAAACAAGGGGGCTTACAGCTACCAAACTTTAAGAATTATTATAGAGCAGCACAATTAAGATATCTATCAGATTTTTATCAAACAAGGGAAAAACCAGATTGGACCAGATTAGATCATTGGCATCGGAGAAAGTACCAGAACATATACTTTATGTGGGATGAAAAACTGGTGCAACATAGAAGTTCACCAGTACTGCACCATCTGCTCAACATTTGGAAGAAGATTCACATAGAAAGGAAAAAAACAAATGACCAACTACCAAAATTATTATTGACGCAAAATCAACTAATCCCTTTCACAATAGATAACCTTTCCTTTAGAGAATGGGAGAGAAAAGGGATCAAAGGAATAGAAAATTGTTTTTTGGGAAATAATTTATTATCTTTAGAACAAATTAAGTACAAATATGGTATAACTCATGGTACAATGTTTGCATACCACCAACTGAAAACCTACTTAAAAGGACAAATTGAGAAGCAGGCTGAGGTTACCAGAAGGAAGCAGCTTTGAATATGTGATTACAATCACAATGATAATTAAAAGATTTATAACAAACATGTACATCAAGCTGCAAGAGAAAGAGAACAATGAAATAAGCTATAAACCCAAACAAAAGTGGGAACAAGATATAAACAAAGATAAAAAATGAAAAATGGGAAAAGCTATGCTCCAAAACTATTAGAAATACAATAAACACGAGGTTACACATGATACAATATAATTGGTTACACGCCCCAAAAGTTTAATAAATGGGACCCAACAGTATCAGATAGATGTTTTTGCTGTAAGAAGGAAACAGGAACAACAGTACATGCAATTTGGACATGTGAGAAAGTGGAAAAGTTTTGGGAAGATCTAAATCAGGTATTAAATAAAATCACAAAATGCAACATACCAAAAATTCCAGAGATCTTTCTTCTAAGTAGTATAAGAAGTAAAGAACTAGGCCTCAATTTGGATGAAGCACAAAAAAGATTTATTATGATAGCCTTCGCTATAGCAAAAAAATGTATTATGTCAACCTGTAAATCAGAAGAGAGCCTGAGAGTGTAGCAATGGTGCACAGAAATGAATAAATGTATTCCGTTGGAAAAAATAACATATAATTTAAGAAATTACGTCACAGTATTCGAACAAATTTGGGAACCGTACATGGAACACAACAGAGAGGGCCTACCGTGGATCTCCACCCCTTAAAATGACAGAATGAGAAGAAGACGAAATGAACTGACCCAGTGTGTAAAAGTAAATGACAGAATTTTCTTGTTTATTTTAATTGTGTGATGACATTGTTTAATGGGTTTATTGTATTGTATATGTTGAACGATTAGTGGATAGGGAGTGGGGTGGGAAGGAGGGAGGGAAGGGAGGGGGGAAAAAGGGGAGAAAATGACACTGTATATTCAAGAGGGAAATGTTTGTGTATTTTGGTTAATATGGTTCATAGTGTGAAAAATTTAAAAAAGAAATGGAATCACATACAAAAACATGGTTTGTTACACAAGCCAATTTTGACACAATCTTGTCTTTCCTCAATCTTGAAAAGCTGTTAGGGATTACAGATTGCTAACTCTTCGACAAATGCAATATTACTTCAGTCCTGGTACCATTCCTGTAAACTTCCACTTTCTAGAGTGCCTCTTCTATGTTTACAATAGAAGGGCAGAACTCCAAATATCTATATGAAAAATTTGATAAACAGATAATTGAAATCTAAAATAAATACAAAAAAATTGTGGTAAATGTCAGGCCTTCAACCAAAACGTTCAGTCTGTTTCTCTACTTACAGATGCAGCCTGACCTGTTCAGTACTTCCAACACTGTTTTTGAAATAAACCTCTACAAATTAATCTGAGAACCAAATATATGGCAATATATGGATTTTAATCGTTCTTTACACAGCTAAACTCCATCTGCTCCAACCACGTACAAACATTACAGAAGAAAATAAAGAATTTAGCATCTCTCCCTTTAACTCAGGCCACATGAACAAAGACCTATATGCTCACTCACAAAGTACAACTGTTTCCAACAAAACACGAGGCAACACAAATACCATTAACGAGCCAATGGGCATCCTAATGAAAGTTATTCCAGAGCAACCTCAGATTGTTGCAACACCCAGGTAAAATATCAGCTGACATCTTAACTTTTGTTTAAATTTAGACATACAGCATGGTAACAAGTCCTTTCGGCCCATGCCGCCCACTTACACCCAATTGACCTACAACCCCCTGTACTTTTTTGAAGGGTGGAAGGAAACCCACACAGATGCTTACAGACAATTCCTTATAGACAGTGCCAGATTCAAACCCAAATCCATGCTAACCATGCCAGCCCTTTGAGGATAAAGCCTCAGGACAAACTCTGATCTTCTGAGATTTCATTGAAATATTTTGTTTGATTATTCCCTCCCTCGCCCCCCACCACCACCACGAGCAGCAAGAATGCTGAATGACCAAAGAAACTGCTCACACTAGCCATCCAAAACTCTCATATTTATTGAACAATGTTTATTTATTCATTTGTATGTCTGAATACTTGTCCTGCACATGTATCATTGTTGACATGAGTGTTATGTCTGGTTGTGTGCCTGTGTGTTTTTCATCGAGAACCAGAGAACACTGTTTCATCAGGTGTACTTGCGCATCAGATGACAATAAACTTGACTTAACTCTTTGCATGCATTCCAAACTTCAATCTTTGGCTGAGTTGGGGGGAGAAGAAGCTGCAACTGATCAAATTTAAGTCATACAAATTATTTGCCCATTTTTGATTGAAACAGTTGAGCCTAAAAATTCCAACACCTCTGCTTGCTCAAATTCAGTGTGGTCCATGAACATGTTAACCCACACGTGTCTACTTCTTGCTGCATAAACAGACATGGTTCATAATGGTTCTCCCAAGACTACAATTTAATCAGGCACACCAGAATATCAGAATCACTAATTCACAATTCTAGGGTGGCTAAAACAGCGTGTCCTGTATAAGTGTCAGAATGACACTAAGCTGTAATGAAATGAGCAAAATTTATATTTTAATCAAGACTAACAAGTGAAACTTGAACAACTGGCCAAACGTGCACATTGAGCCAAAGGAAAAATGCTTAGACAAGCAAAATTTGTTACCTACCTAAAATATATATGGGAGGGGGAAACCACTGACAATCAGCCTATTCCTAGTAATCAGGCATGACTACTGATTTTAAAAAGTTTAACTATTTTGCATATTCAAATTGGATCTGCAAATTAAAAAAGACACTATCGCTTATTGCACCTTCAAATTAGCGGAACACTTTAGCAATTTTTGAATGCAATTTTTTTAAAAGATGGTTGTCAGTGACTATATGATATAGGACAACAAATATCCCAATCCATCATTTGTAGCTGCAATTCCAATCTTCACTCAAAGTGGGTAAGAGTCCTGCTGCAAATCAAGATCCAGGAACTCTTTTGCCAAAAGTTCATTTCAGAAAATATGCATGTAGTTGAACAACATGTGATAATTTTACACTCATTTCAAAATAATATTTAGATTTTTTTTAAGAAAAAGGTAATTTAAGAATGAAACCTACAAATAAATGAAGAGTTATAAACTCATACAACTATTTGAAATGTAAACCTGTATGTGCTGGTTGTAGAGACCAAGAATAAAACTTGGAATTACACGAGTTTCATATCCTCAGCACAGATCATTTCAACCACAATGTTGTGCCAATCTATGTAAACCTACTGCACAACAATCTGATCCTTCTCCACCTCATACCCATAACCCTCTATTTTTCTTGCAGCTGCGTGCCTCTCCAAGAGTCTTAATTGACCCTTTTGTACCAGCCTCCACCAGCATCTCCTAAGCCACTTTATAATCCAATGCAATTGTAAAGTGAAATTACTGTTTTGACTCAAAACAAAGTGTCCACTCTCTTTGCTTTGGCTTGGCGGACAAAGATTTATGGAGGGGGTAAATGTCCACCTCAGCTGCAGGCTCGTTTGTGGCTGACAAGTCCGATGCGGGACAGGCAGACACGGTTGCAGCGGTTGCAGGGGAAAATTGGTTGGTTGGGGTTGGGTGTTGGGTTTTTCCTCCTTTGCCTTTTGTCAGTGAGGTGGGCTCCTTCTTCAAAGGAGAAGACCACTAAGACCCAAATAATGACTTATAAGCTCCATCTGATCATGAACATCAATATTCACTGCCCAAGTATGCAAAGAATTAAGTAGGGTCTTGAAACATTGATAACAAAGTCCATCAGATTGCCTGCGCTCTGCAGCAGGTTTTGGACGTGCTGTAGCATCTAAAATGCTAACATCCCCTTCTATTGTGAAAGTGAACCCAAGGTTACTTGACAAATGAATGCAAATATGATTACATTTCACCGGTCTTTATTGTTGTTTTGCGAAGCCCCAGAACTGTTACAGCAAGAAGCACTGCCACAACCAGCAAGTTTCACCACAAGGGAGTCTGCTGCATGGCTCCCAAGTTCCAGCTCTCCAGAACATTCAAACGGACTTTCACAACCCTTTTTGATACGTTTTTTAGGATCTGTTATACCCGATCATATCCCTTATCTAATAGTTAATAAACTTTTACTGTCTTTGCCAAATAAAGAGTTGTTGTTCTTCACAAACAGCTTTAGCCTTGCTGAATCACCAATAGGTGATTCAATGGAATTCACTGCACTTTTTTACTTTTGTCAACATTTTAAAACTCACATTCTCCCTATGATTTTGTATTCAAAACCAGATCATTTCAACACTGGAGGCTCATTTAAAGAGGTGCTACTGCACTAACAATTATCTTTTGCTTTATGCTTGTCTGCCTTGCAGCAGGCAAAAGGAATTTCATGTAATAAGGCACTGTTTTATTACCATGACAATAACTTGAATCTTTAATTCACCTTTGAGTTCCTCCAACCTTGATCGCAAGTCATCCATCAGACCCAACCATCCACCTATCGGCTGCAATGAATTCAACCTCACATCAGACACCATTTATTGTCATGTAATAAAATAGAAATTTAATATATGAAATTGGCTTTAGTCTGCCACAGGCAAAAATTTACTTTTAGAATTGCTTGGCATCCCTTACAGACAGAAAAAGAGAAGCAAAAGGGAGTCCACTCAGAGTCACCAAGTATCCATGGATTATCTCCTGCATTGCCGCAGCTGCACAAGAAGCCAGTTCAGTTCAAACCGTTGGCAACCTGAGCCGAGATCCAAACCTCTGACACAATCAGGAAGACTTCAGCTCGCAGAGCCTTTCAGGAGCCCTTCTTGCCCTCAGAATCCTCTTGAACCCTGGTTCTGGTACTTTGACCTCATCGACAGCAGACTGAAGCCTGTGTTGGCTCCTCACCCACAAGTTGCAACAGCTTGCTGTCTATGAATGTCCTTCAGCGTAGAGCCCCTCAGTGGATGGCTGCTGTGGTCATTGTCCTTAGGGTTTTTTCCTCTGCTTCTCATTGGGGTTGTTTTTCCCTCGTTACTCGTGCCCTGTGCTAGTCTGCTGTACCCCGCAGTTTTCAACCCCTCGTGACCGCTACCAAACACAGGCACTGCCATCTTGGGCTCAGACTCTGTGGTCAAAGCATTTTTAATAAAACACTAACAGCACAGAGCTGTCAACGGGAGGACTGATCAATTGGACCCTGCAGGGGTGGGTCTCTGCTCTCCCCACGTCCACACCAGCGGCAGCGCTGTCATTAAACAAGTTTTAAAAACCTGACTGCCCAAACAACTGGGACCCCACTGAAGGTCGTGATTTCATCCCTATTACCTTCCCTCATATCTAACCTTATCACCAGCCATATTGCCAATCACACACCTTGTGAATGCAGAAAATGTAGAGCAAATGACTTCCAATTATTGAATAAGAATGCCTTAGATAAAATACACTGCAAATGAAGCAGTAGGCTCCAATCAGAAAAATGTTCATCACTTCTGCAATTCCAAGACTCTCCAAATCAATCCTAGGCCAATACATTTTAGTTGAAAGTGATTGAAGTTTTTTTTTAAAATGAACCCCCTTTAAAAAGAGCAGGCAAGGATTTCATTTAAACATGGGGTTATTTTAAGCCATAACCACAGATCTTTTTCAACTACACCTTGAACAGGGTGGGGAATATGACACACCATCTTCCTACCCACCTTCAAATCGACACAAACGCAAGTCCAAAGTTACTTAGCATTTACAAAGGATGTCATTGATGCAGACCTCACCTAATCTTGTGCCCAAAGCATAGGACCAGGCGCTATAATAACCAAAGCAACTCTACAGCCTGACGTTTTTGACTTCCAGTCCATTTGTTGTAGTGGTGAGTCTGGACCAGAGAGTAAACTAAGAGTCAAAAGTATTTACAGTTGGAGTCCTTCAAAATGTTATTTCCAACAGGCACCAACAGATCATTCTTGTTTATCCCCATTCTTCGCTATCAATGATATGTTGTCTTATTATTTGGCCCATATGTGGCTGACAGCACAAAGGTCACACATCAACTGTTCTTTTGGTTACGTCTTCCATCAGAGGCCTTTGAACAGCTGTTGGGCTTTCACTTTTCCCTTGGCATTTTGCGGGATTCCAACCCAGGACTGCTTTTGATGCCCAGGCATTTCCCAATAAACCAGTCCTTATTTGCTCTAGTGGTGAGGCACAAACTCTCTTCGCAAGCTTTCATTATTGGCAGTCTTCAGTACAATCCAGACATTTCAGCTCTTCTTGACTGGTGAGTGAACATGCCACCTGTGAGGCGCAAAGAACTTTCTTGTAGGCTCCTCGAAAGTTTCAACTGCATTTCCTCGTCCCTATGCTTTGCAACCAGGTTATTGGAAATACATAGAACAGGCAGTGGTCAATTCAGCTATCATTTGGAGCAACATGGCAGGTGATTATAACATTCTTGTCATCTCCTGCTCAGAAAATGGCGTAACCTCACAAGTTGAGGTGCTGCCATGAGCCCTTGTACACATCATTTTGGTAAAATATGGTCTTGGTTATAGCAGCATGTTCCAAGCATCTCAACAATGGAAAGATTTGGGGGGGAGTCACGTGATGGAGTAGTGGCCAGTCAGGAAACTCCAGCCCTCTCCAGAAAAGTTTAAAAAAAAACACACAAAACACAAAGGCACAAACATAAAAATTAAAACAAAGTGAAAGTAAAGGTGGGAAGAAAATGGCAGCGAAGAAAGAAAAGTCGAAAGCAACGGGAAGAAGAGAAGAAGAAAGAACGTCGGAAGAAGGTGAAGGCCTTACCAGTCCGAGGAGGCCCGCAGCGGAGAGAGAAGCCCGCTCCCTA
Source organism: Narcine bancroftii (assembly GCF_036971445.1). NCBI lineage: Eukaryota > Metazoa > Chordata > Chondrichthyes > Torpediniformes > Narcinidae > Narcine > Narcine bancroftii. Next base: position 186,693,903 of record NC_091473.1, read on the forward strand.
AGGTCATTTGAGGTCCCGAGCTCGGGACTACAAAAATGGCTCGTGGAGCCAAGTAAAAGTGGGCAACCGCGCATGCGCGATGCGCAAGAAAAAAAAACACTGACGGGAGGGGGGACCAGCTGAGGAGTTGATCTCCACAGCTGAGGATGACATCGGCAACACAACAACAGGAAGAGAACAAGAAAGAAGAGAGTGAAAAGAAAACAAGGAAACTACAGATGACCAACCCAGAGGAGAAAAAAGAACATAGAGAAATGGAAGAAGGGAAAGGCAAGACAATGGATATATTTTTTTTTAAAGAACATATGGAATCAGAAAAAGAATGGCAATTACAAGAATTTAGTGAAATAAAAAGAATTAAAAGTGCAGAAGAAAAAATTAATAGATTAGAGATGGTCATGTCAGATACAGGAAAAAGAGTGGACAAGGTGGAAGAATGAGAAACAGCCGTAGAAATAGAAGTAGAGGACTTAAAAGAGAAATTAGAAGAATCTAATAAAAAAGTTAAAGAGACAAGAGCTGTCAGCTCAGAAGATAGATATAATGGAAAATTATAATAGAAGAAATAATATAAAGATAGTGGGCCTTAAAGAAGATGAAGAAGGCAAGAATATGAGAAAATTTATAAAAGATTGGATCCCCAGGGTCCTAGGAAGACCAGAATTACAGTAAGAAATGGAAATAGAAAGGGCACATAGAACATTAGCCCCGAAACCACAGCCACAACAAAAACCAAGATCCATTTTAGTAAAATTCTTAAGATATACAACAAGAGAAAATATATTGGAGAAAGCAATGAAGAAAATAAGAGAAGACAAAAAGCCACTGGAATACAAAGGTCAAAAAAAATTTTCTATCCAGACACAAGTTTTGAACTCCTGAAGAAGAGAAAGGAGTTTAATACAGCAAAAACGATCCAATGGAAAAAAGGATATAAATTTATGCTAAAGTACCCAGCGGTACTTAAAATAGTTATTCCAGGGCAGCAAAACAGACTATTCTCGGATCCGGAGGAAGCACAAAAATTTGCAGAACAACTACAAAACAGACAGAGATGAAGACATGTAACGAGAGTAAAAATGACCACGAACTATATGTATGTGTGTATATGGGTATATATATGTGTGTGTATGTATATATGTGTGTACATGAGTGTATGCGTATTTAAAAGAAAATATATAGAGTATAGATAAGAATTAATAAGGGAAAGAAAGGGAAGAGAGGAAGTAAGGAGGGAATTAAGAGAGTGACCTTTGTTGTAAATGAAAATTAAAATCTTTTCGGGGGGGGGGGGCTGGGTGGGGAGGAGTTACGGTCACTGCAAAATCAGTTGACGCTTGCGAGTGAATTCGCAAATCCAAAGGGAGAGGGGAGATGTGGTTGCCCAACAAGGGATAAAGGGCAAATCAGGAAGGGGAGGGGATAGTGGGGTTAAAGAAATTTTAGATAGGAGAATAAGGGAAATGTTTGATGTTTTAGAAATGTTGTCTTATAAAGTGTTCAAAACAAGAAAGCAGAAATGGATAAGAAGGATAGGTGATGATGAGGAAACGGAAAGGAATGATAAACAAAGTATGAAATGGCTACGTTGAACTATATGACTTTAAATATTAACGGAATACATAACCAAATCAAAAGCAAGAAACTGCTAAATTTACTGAAAAAAGAAAAAATTGATATAGCATTTGTGCAAGAAACACATTTAACTGAAATGGAGCAAAAGAAATTAAAGAGAGATTGGGTAGGACATGTAACAGCAGCGTCATATAATTCAAAAGCTAGAGGAGTAGCTATATTAATCAGTAAAAATGTACCAATTAAAATAGAAGAGGAAATAATAGATCCTGCAGGGAGATATGTAATGATAAAATGTCAGATATATTCGGAGTTTTGGAATTTACTCAATGTATATTCACCTAACGAAGAAGATCAAAAATTTATGCAAGATATTTTTTTGAAGATAGCAGACATGCAAGGAGACATTCTAATAGGAGGGGATTTCAAACTTAATTTGGATTCAAACATGGATAAAACTGGGAAAAAAATTAACAGAAAGAACAAAGTAACCAAATTTATAATTAAATCGATGCAAGAAATGCAACTTTTGGATATATGAAGGAAACAACACCCAAAGGAAAAGGAATATTATTCGGGTAGACATAAAACATACTCAAGAATAGACCTATTCCTGTTATCAGCTCGTATGCAAGACAGAGTAAGAAAAACAGAATATAAAGCTAGAATATTATTTGACCACTCACCCCTGATATTGACAATAGAGTTAGAAGACATCCCTCCAAGAATGTATAGATGGAGATTAAACTCCATGCTACTTAAAAGACAGGATTTTAGAGAATTAATTGAAAGACAAATTAAAATGTACTTTGAAATAAATACAGAATCAGTGAAAGATAAGTTTATACTATGGGATGCAATGAAAGCGTTCATCAGAGGGCAAATAATAAGTTATGTAACCAAGATGAAAAAGGACTACAATCAGGAAACAGAGCAGTTGGAAAGGGAAATAGTAAATATAGAAAAAGAATTAGCAATGAAGGAAAACACAACTAAAAGAAGAGAATTGGGAAATAAAAAAATAAAATATGAAACACTACAAACATAAGGTGGAGAAGAACATAATGAAGACAAAACAGAAATATTATGAACTAGGAGAAAAAAAACACTTAAAATTCTAGCATGGCAGTTTAAGACAGAACAAACTAAGAGAATGGTATTGGCATCAATGAAAAAAGACAAACAAATCACATATAATCCAACGGAGATTAATGAAAACTTCAGAGAATTCTACGAACAATTATATCAAACTGAAAACGAAGGGAAAGAAGACAAAATAGATGAATTTTTAACTAAAATTGAACTACCAAAATTACAAATAGAGGAACAAAATAAATTAACAGAACCATTTGAAATAGTAGAAATAGAAGAGATAATAAAAAAACTACCAAATAATAAAACACAAGGAGAGGATGGACTCCCAATAGAATTCTACAAAACATTTAAAGATTTATTAATTCCTCCCCTCCTGGAAGTAATCAACCAGATTGATAAAACACAAAGCTTACCAGATTCATATAAAACAGCAATAATTACAGTAATACCAAAGACAGGGAAAGATCCACTCGCACCAGCGTCATATAGACCAATATCTTTATTTAACACAGATTATAAGATAATAGCTAAACTATTAGCAAACAGATTAGCCGACTATGTACCAAAAATAGTAAATCTAGACCAAAATGAATTTATTAAAAAAAGACGAACAACAGACAATATTTGTAAATTTATTAACTTAATTCATGCAGTAGAAGGGAATAAAGCTCCAACAGTAGCAGTTGCTTTAGATGCAGAGAAGGCCTTTGACAGAGTAGAATGGAATTATTTATTCAAAGTATTACAAAAATTCAGTTTACCAGAGAAGTATATGAATTGGATTAAAGCATTATATAAGGGGCCATTGGTGAAATTGACAGTAAATGAATATATATCAAAGCAATTTTACTTAAGCAGATCAACAAGGCAGGGATGCCCACTATCACCCTTATTGTTCGCATTAGTTTTACCCCCTCCATAAATCTTCGTCCGCGAAGCCAAGCCAAAGAAGAAAGTTATAGAACCACTAGCAGAATTGATAAGAACAGAAAATAAAATAAAAGGGATAAAAATAAAAGACAAGGAATATAGAATCAGTTTATTTGCAGATGACGTTATAGTATACTTAACAGAACCAGAAATATCAATAAAAGAATTACATAAGAAATTGAAGGAATAAGGAGAAGTGTAGGGTTACAAGATTAACGCAAACAAAAGTGAAGCAATGCCAATGAATAATGCGGATTTCTCAAAATTTAAGAAAGAATCACCATTCAGATGGCAAGTGCAAGCAATACGATATCTAGGTATACAAATAAATAAAAACCTCGGCCATCTATATAAACTCAATTATTATCCACTAATGAAAAAATTACAGGACAACTTAGAGCATTGGAAAGACTTACCACTAACACTAATAGGAAGGATAATCTGTATTAAAATGAACATTTTCCCAAGGATACAATACCTATTTCAGGCATTGCCAATATACTTGACAGAGAAATTCTTCAAGGAGTTAAAGAAAATAAAAAGGAAATTTTTATGGAAAGGGGCGAAACCGAGGATAGAAATAGATTAATTAACAGAATGGTATTAACAAAGAGGCTTACAACTGCCCAACTTTAAAAATTATTATAGAGCCACACAATTAAGATACGTATCAGATTTTTATCAAACAAGGGAAAAGCCAGATTGGACTAGATTAGAACTAGATAAAATAGGGGAGAAGATACCTGAACATATATTATATAAATGGGATGAAAAATTGGTACAGCGTAGGAAGTCTCCAGTATTACATCATCTGCTTAATATTTGGAAGAAGATTCATGTAGAAAGGAATAAAACAAATTACTAACTACCAAAACTAATACTGACGCAAAATCAGCTAATCCCTTTTACAATAGATAACCTTTCCTTTAGAGAATGGGAGAAAAAAGGGATCAAAAGAATAGAAAATTGTTTTTCAGGAAATAAATTACTATCCTTTGAACAAATGAAGGATAAATATAATATAACTCAAGATACAGTGTTGGCATACTACCAACTGAAATCCTACTTGAAGGACAAATTGGGAAGCAGTCTGAGATTACCAGAGGGAAGTAATTTTGAATATGTGATTACAGACACAATGATAACAAAAAATTTATAACAAATATATATATTAAACTGCAAGAAAAGGAGAATGAGGAAACAAATGGTCAAACTAAACAAAAATGGGAACAAGATTTAAACAAAGATAAAGAAGGAAGCATGGGAGAAGTTATGCTCTGGAACTATGAGAAATACAACAAACATGAGGTTACATATGATACAATATAACTGGATACACAGGCTATATATTACTCAAAAGTTAAATAAATGGGACCCAACAGTATCTGACAGATGTTTTCGCTGTAAAAAGGAAATGGGAACAACAATTCATGCAATTTAGACATGTGAGAAAGTGAAAAAAATTTGGGAAGATCTAAACCAGATATTAAATAAAATCACAAAAAGCAATATACCAAAAAACCCAGAGATCTTCCTCCTAATTAACATAAAAAGAAAGAATTTGGACTTGATTTGGATGGTGCACAAAAAAGATTTGTTAGGATAGCCCTAGCTGTAGCAAAAAAATGTATTATGTCAGCCTGGAAATTAGAAGATAACTTGAGAATACAACAATGGTATATAGAAATGAATAAATGTATTCCACTAAAAAAAATAACTTATAATTTAAGAAATAATATTACAATATTTGAACAAATATGGGAGCCATACATGAAACACAATAGAGAAAACCTACTGGGGACATCTACCACCTAAAATGACAGAAGGAGAAGGAAATGAAAAGAATTGACTCAGTGGAACTTGCTTATTTTTATTGAGTGACAACATTGTTTGACGGGTTTAATGTATCTTAGATTCTGAACTTTAAATGAATGGGAGGGGAGGTAGGGAGGGTGGATGGGAAGAGGGAGGGGGGGGGAAAGAAAACGACACTGTGTATATTTGAAAAGAAAAATGTATGTATCTTGATCAATGTGGTTTATAGTGTGAAAAATAAAAAATTTAAAAAAAAACAATGGAAAGATTTCCCCGGTTTCTCCTTGTTTTTCGGCAGTTCCATTACATTTGGAGAAATCTTTTTCAAAAAGAAATCATCGATCACAAAATTCATCTTCAGAGCAGCAGCACAAGTTTACTTGACATTAAATTTAAAATCTGGCATGAAGCTAATGATGTAAACTGCAGGAGTGTTCCCACCCTCCTGATTTAAGGTGTCCACATTTCAGAGTCTACAGTCACCTCAAAGCAATGGAGAGACATCTTTAATCAATAACTAGTTTATTATCTAGAGTCTAGAGCTAGATGAGGTCCTTACCCGGGAAGAGACATACAAGGCAATTGAACAACTGAAAAGTGGCAAAGCAGCAGATATGGATGGAAATCCCCCCCCCACCCCCCAGAGATCTGGAAGGCTGGCACCAAAACTCTGCATACCAAACTTCATGAGTTTTTCATGCTCTGCTGGGACCAAGAAAAGCTGCCTCAAGACCTTCGTGATACCATCATCATTGCCCTGTACAAAAACAAAGGCGAGAAATCAGACTGCTCAAACTACAGGGGAATCACACTGCTCTCCATTGCAGGCAAAATCTTCGCTGGGATTCTCCTTAATAGACTAATACCTAGTGTCGCCAAAAGTGTCCTCCCAGAATCACAGTGTGGCTTACGCGCAAACAGAGGAACTACTGACATGGTCTTTGCCCTCAGACAGCTCCAAGAAAAGGGCAGAGAACAAAACAAAGGACTCTACATCACCTTTGTTGACCTCACCAACGCCTTCGACACCGTGAGCAGGAAAGGGCTTTGGCAAATACTAGAGCGCCTCGGATGCCCCAAGTTCCTCAACATGGTTATCCAACTGCACGAAAACCAACAAGGTCGGGTCAGATACAGCAATGAGCTCTCCAAACCCTTCTCCATCGACAACGGTGTGAAGCAAGGCTGCGTCCTCGCACCAACCCTCTTTACTATCTTCTTCAGCATGATGTTGAAACTCACCATGAAAGACCTCAACAATGAAGATGTTGTTTACATCCGGTACCGCACGGATGGCAGTCTCTTCAATCTGAGGCGCCAGAAAGCTCACACCAAGACACAAGAGCAACTTGTCTGTGAACAACTCTGCAGATGATGGCGCTTTAGTTGCCCATTCAGAGCCAGCTCTCCAGCGCATGATGTCCTGATTTGAAGAAACTGCCAAAATGTTTGGCCTGGAAGTCAGCCTGAAGAAAACTGAGGTCCTCCATCAGCCAGCTCCCCACCATAACTATCAGCCCCCCCACATCTCCATCGGGCACACAGAACTCAAAACGGTCAACCAGTTTACCTACCTCGGCTGCACCATTTCATCTGATGCAAGGATCGACAACGAGATAGACAACAAACTTGCCAAGGCAAATAGTGCCTTTGGAAGACTACATAAAGAGTCTGGAAAAACAACCACCTGAAGAAACACACAAAGATCAGCGTGTACAGAGCTGTTGTCATACCCACGCTCCTGTTCGGCTCCAAATCATGGGTCCTCTACCGGCATCACCTACGGCTCCAAGAACGTTTCCATCAACACTGTCTCGCCTCCATCCTCAACATTCATTGGAGTGACTTCATCACCAACATCGAAGTACTCGAGCTGGCAGAGTCCGCAAGCATCGAATCCAAGCTGCTGAAGACCCAACTGCGCTGCCTGGGTCACGTCTCCAGAATGGAGGACCATCGCCTTCCCAACATCGTGTTATATGGCGAGCTCTCCACTGGCCACCGAGACAGTGGTGCACCAAAGAAGAGGTACAAGGACTGCTTAAAGAAATCTCTTGGTGACTGCCACATTGACCACCGCCAGTGGGCTGATATCGCCTCCAATCGTGCATCTCGGCGCCTCACAGTTCGGCGGGCAGCAACCTCCTTTGAAGAAGACCACAGAGCCCACCTCACTGACAAAAGACAGAGGAGGAAAAACCCAACACCCAACCCACCTATTTTCCCTTGCAACCGTGCCTGCCTGTCCCACATCGGACTTGTCAGTCACCAACGAGCCTGCAGCAGACGTGGACATACCCCTCCATAAATCTTCGTCCGCGAAGCCAGGCCAAAGAAGTTTATTATCGTATACACTCCAATGTCGACATGGACCAAAATTCTTTCTTGCTTCAACTAAACTGCAAAAAAACTAAAATACATAATAAATACACAAGACAAAAAGTGACAGCAATTGTGAGTGAAGATGGTCCTTTTCTGATTGAAGCCATCTATGATGAGCATAACAATTCCCTGAAAAACTCTCCAAATCCATTGACACAAGAGGCGAATCAGACTGTGCTCTCTCCCATGCCAAAATTCCCCATACTTGAAGTAATTTGGATCTCTGCTGCTCCACTGACAAGCCATATTGTTTGCACACATAAGAGCAGCCACTAACCTGAACTGTCAGAGCATGTGAACAGAGAAAAATAGTCAAACTCATTCTCAACGTGACCTCAAGGAAGTGCAACACCCTAGAGTTGCCTGGGAATCCCTGGGCTTTGCCCTCTCAAAAGCAGATGAACATGGAGAATTTCTGTTCCATATATCAGTAGTATAAAGAACCCCAGAATAAATCAGTAGAAAGAATTACCCTCCCACCCTGTCGGTGGGAGGTTGCCAGTCCATCATTGACCCAATAATCTCAGAAACCACGAAAATTACGTGGATATTTTATTTTTGATCCCAGGGGACCACCCAAGGATAAATTTAAGGCATTCCAATCCTCTGTATTCCACGCATGCAGACGATTCCAACGGCACTTAAGTCTATTAAAATGCAGCCAAAGTGAAGAGATCGTGCCTGCATTTGCTTTTTAAATTGCTTTGATTCTAATTAAAGATTAGGTCACAGGGGTGCTGCCAAGCATTAAGTTTCCAGGTATCACTGTGTGACAACAGCAAATAAGCTGCCATGGAAATAATTAAACAAACTTGCTGGTTTTGTCGAATGAAAACCATGTCTGCTCGAGGACACCGCACAGCACCCATGTCTTGCTATTGTGGTCACGATGCAATTTTGAGGTAACAGCTGATTTTTCCTAGACCAAGATTAAAGGTTTTTTTATTATCATGCAATAAAACAGATGTAATATTACACGAATTTGCATTCAGGCAAAGTTTTACCATCAGCAGAAATTCCCTGGCATCCCTTTCAAAGAAATTGAAGCAAAAGAGTCCTTTCAGTCACTGGGGGGTCCATGAATTTCCCTCCAGCACTCCCGCAGCCTCTGCAGCCACAGACTCCAGTCCAAACCATTGGCAACCTGGGCTCCAGATGAGAACTTCTGATATGATCAGGAAGCCCTCAGCACTCTCTCATGTCCTGGTTCCAAAACCTAGTATCCCTTCAGCCAGTCTCCAGCAGTCCACGTCACTGTCAGCTCATCACCAGTAAGTTCTTCAGCCGCAGAGCCCCTCACTGGTCCACCACCGTCCCATTGGGTTGACTCCCCTGCTTCTCTTTCTCAAACAGGGACATGGCCTCCCTGTTTTCTGGTGCCCTGCACAAGACCTCTTCTTTCCTGGAATCAGCCACCCCTCAAGGCCACTGCCGAAAGCAAGCACTGCCATCTTCAACCTCATGTCTTGATAATCAAGAGTCAAACAGTATATAACAGCTTACTGAAAATGTTTTGCAATCAAAGTCCACCAGGGTGACTGGAAATTGCAGCACGATTTTATGCCGAGATACTTGCAGTATATGCACTAAAATACCCATTATCTTGCATTCAATCAACCAGAAACAAACCACCAGCAAGAAAAAAAAAGCAGAAATAAATTTCAAGATAGATAAGAATAAATAAAAGTTTTAAATTGTAAATGTTTTCCAAGACAACACACAACCCCTCTGTGAAGATGGGAGCAAATAATTAACCACCGGAACACTCTGGTCATGCCCTGTCCACAGCAGCCATTTGGAAAGAAAATGTTTCAATAAAGTTGTTTGAATAAAATGGTGGCGCACCAGATGAAGAGCTGTCTGGGGCTACTCACCACTGGGGAGACACCCCCAAAATGTCACCCTATTCCTGCCTGGTAAGAGCTTTTACCTTATTAAGGCTTTATCTGCAAACTTAGGGGAACATTCATGAATGGAGTTCGAATATAAAGGAAGGTGTGCAGACGTACGTGGAGGTGAGTCATACTGCATCGAGGACCTGACAAGGACACATGTGGAGGTGTGTCGGGATGCACCAACAGCCTAACCAGGACCAGGTGAGTTCGGTTGTCACCACAAGGAAAGTGCACCAAGGGCCTGACCAGGATACTTGCATAGAGGTGAGTCAGAATGAGTCAAGTCCTGACCGGGACACTTGCGTGGAGGTGAATTGGGTTGTGACATTATGACAGCAATACAGTTAGTGTAGCAACATTGTTTCCAGCACCAGTGACCAGGATTCAAATTTAAATTTTGTAACTTAAGGGAATTACCTGATCAAAGTGAACTTTACATAATTAAAGGCTGTAATACAGAATTTTTTTTTAAATTCCTTTCCATTTTACATTGTCATTTGTCTTTTAAACCATGTATTTTTAATGCAGATGTATTGGTTAGGCATTTTAAGAGTTTCAGACAGCTGGAAAATTCACATATCCAACATCCGTGATCCCCGAGGTTGCCGGATAATGGGATTTTACTGTAATTATGTCCTCAAAGACAACAGGAGGAATAAGGCAGTTAATTGATTGATTAGTGCGAGAGAGAAAAAACGCATCCCAAATTGAGACATTGGGTTAGGTGAGATACAAACCAGAGGAGACAGGTTAAGGATGAAAGGGGAGAAGTTTAGGAGGAATATTCAGGGTACTTCACCCAGAGAGTTGTGGGAGTGTGGAACGAGCTGCCAGTTGAAGTGGTGAATTCAGGCTCAATTTTAACATTTAAGAAGAATTTGGACAGGTTCATTGTTGGGAGGGGTATGGAGGGTTATGGACCAGGTGCAGGTCAATGGGACTAGTCAGATTAATAGTTCAGCACAGCTAGAAGGATCTGATTTCTATGCTGTTATGTTCTATGGTTCAAGATTCAAGATTATTTTATTGTCAGGTAACAAAAAAGAAAATGTGATAGTACACAAAATTTAATCTACCATAAGGCAAAGATTCACAATCAGCAAACACTGCCCAGCGCAATGGTAAATGTAATAAATTTACCTTTTCACATCCAGCATACTATACGGGTGACATCAAAGCAGTTCTTCCGTATCACTGTTAGCTCTAAATAAATCTCAGAAACCATTAAATGGATTAGCTATATTCCAAAAAACAATCAAGCAATTCACTTATTCCCACACATTCTACCGAGATCTTGGACAATAATTCAAGCTTCTTCAAAGTGCGTAAGATTTTACTTGCATTTCAAGTGTTTCTTTTTAACCACAATGCTACAACAACAGTTCGAGGGATCAGTGTTTATGAAATTGATGGCACTGCATTTCTCAATTTACCAGATCATTTGTTCTGAGTCCTTACATTACAACCACTTCACCCAAGAAAAGCATGGTGATCCTCAGGTAAGATGCTGATGGTGAAAGTGCACCAAAACTACAGTAAACCCCTGGTATCCAGCATCTATGGAGATTGGTAGATGCTGGATGCGTGTATTTTCTGGTGGCTTGAGACTTATTCTTACGATGCTAACTAATGGACCTGCATTAAGAATAAACAGTTGAAAAGACAAAAATGCTCCAAGGGCTCCTCAACTTACGATGGGATTGTGTTGAAAAAGTGCAAATCCACACCTACCGTTTTTTAAAATAATTTTGAATCACTGAAAAAACCATCAACATACACAGCTGAAAGCACACAGGGCATGAAAAGAATGTTTGAAGCATTAAATTAAAATTAATTGCTGGATGGTAAGTACACACATGGGCGTTTAGTAGACATGAGGAGTTGTTTACAGTCCACTTATTCACGTGATGGCTAGAGTCTGCAAGTGTGGTTGAGTCAGTATTGGGTCTATCACCCAGCATTGCGAGAGTAGCATACTACATATCGCAAGTGTGGAAAGAGAACAGAATTCAAAATTGAAAGTACGGATTCGTACCATCGTAACCGAAAAATCATAAGTCAGATCATCGCAAGTAGGGGAGCACCTGTATACTGTACCTACACTGAACAAACTTCACTTGCATGAATACATAAGCCTTAAAGAATTTTACTTTATTTTCAGTCACATTCTCTGAAAACATTTAACCATCGCTACATCTGCAGGTTCCTCCCCTCCACGGAGCCACCCAAAAGACAAACAATAACATCATAGATAATTAACCCCTCCTCTTCCAAGTTTACAGATATAGCATCTCACCAGAGTGACTCTAACTAAGCAGGGATAAAGAGTCACCCCAACAACAAGCAGCATTAACTAGTTCTTCATCCTGGGTGACGCCATCGCTGTTTCACACAATTTTATTCAAACAGCTTCTACGAGCGAAGTTGAACCAAGGCCCTGCCTCCACTTATTGAATCTTTTTCACCAAAGGTTTATGTGTTGTTTCAGAGTATATTATTTTTACAAATTTAAACTTGAATATTTTTATCTATTATTTTGTTTATTTTAACTTTTAATTTCATTTTCCTCTAGTATTTTGCAGGTTGCTTGAATTCCAGATACCAGGATATTATTATATTAGTTTTTAAACAATAGTTAATTGCCAGAGTTAATTACGAGTGAATTATCCAATGACTTGTACTCTGGCTGGCTGTGCAGAGTGTATGCAACCTTCAAACAAAACTTTTATTGTAAAATAAAGACGAAGTGTGCTACAAGCACTTAACTATTAATTTAAAATAGTGCTGGCATATATTAGTCTTTTTTCCAAAAATTTACATCCTGACGTACTTGTGCAAAGAGGAGCTGGGTTATGCCAGCATCATGAAGAACGAAGCAAACAACTTCAAAACTAGAAGTTTTAACATCTGAAATAACAGTATCATAATTATTCATCTCACCCACTAACAAATCCCAGCTTTTAGCTTTGACACCAATTAAACTGCACATCATCTTTTCGTTGAAGTCACCAGATCCAGACAACGTGGCAATTGCTATTCATGTCCCCAATCTTACAAGCAAGTTCTCTGCAGGCATGTGACAGTTTTGAATCCACAAGGCCGGATCACAGCTCATGTGGTCATTTAATTCTACATTATTATTAAAATGGCACCCAGTCACTCCCAATTGTAACATGAAAATTTAGATCACTAAAGAGAGTACAGCATTCATGTAATAGGCAGTAAAACCCCTGGTATCTAGCACCTATGGGGATTGGTAGATCCCAGTTAAGAGAATTTTCTGGTTGCTTGAGATAATTCGCCAATCACACAACGCACTAACTGCAAGGCGCACCAATTTTCAACCATATTTTTTTTTTTAAAAACATACTTATTTTCTGAGATTTTTTTTGCCGGATAACAGTGCTTTTCTGTATTGAGAATTCAGCAGTCTCTGACATGCTTAATGAATTCAAGGAATTTTTTTTATGCCGAAGTGTTTCATTCCCCATAACATGCACAATTTGTGTGCCTGATGTGCCAAGAAACTTTATAAAATATATGCAAAAATGAGTCTGGTATCTTAGCCTGGAAATAACTAACAACCAAGAACAAAATTCTGACCAACTTCACCACTGTTCATGCCTTGTCATCGATACAAACCTTGCTTAAAAGTTCAATTTTGCAGTAGTAATTGCAATCTGTCTGTTTGAAAGTGGTACTTGGTGATGGGAGGGAATATCTCTAAATCTTTTGACACCACATTAAACACCAAACCAAGCAAGTACACATAAATAATAAGATCCAGGACCAGCTGTTGTACAAAATTAAACGCTGGTCAATAAAATAACTTCTTATTGGTTATTCAGCCTATCATGAAAATGGGCCAATTTTATGCAGAAATAAAGTTAGGGTGGCACAATTAGTGTAGCACTGTTACAGTGCCAGCAACCAAGGGTCATATCCAGAGTAAAGATACTCTTCCTACCCTTCAAAATGTATGGGGACAGCATGGGCTCATGGGCTAGAAGGACATGTTGCCATGCTGTATGTCTAAATTTAAATTTAAAATAGTCCATTAAATAGGTCTATTTGACCACTGCCCCTCCAAATTATCTACCTCATTGCCACTAGATATTTTTTCTTACCAACTTTAGACAGTGGAAACGCATTTCAAGACACTTACGTACACAATATACAATCACTTGCACTGAGTGGTAATGTATGACAATTGGAAAGTGCATGAAACAGGCAGTCATTAGGCTTTCTCCATCTTTACAAAGGTCCGAAGGCAGATAGACTGTTGGAATATGCTCCAGCTTCCATCCGCCTATGGAGGGTACACTTAAAGGAGGAGTGTAATTGCTCCACCTCCTCCATAAAAGGAATGCCACTGAAAGCGGAGAGCTGATGATGTGATGATGACGCCATCAGCCCATAACCCAAGCGTGATTTTTTTTAAAAAAAAGTGCAAATACACAATCCTGGAGAAATTCAGCAGATTATTAGATTAAAAACACTTGACGTTCTCACTTCCCAGCGTGCATGTCTGATGTCACAGTGGCAGGCAGTGCTACTGCACCACTTGCCCTGCCTCCCTCAGCTCTGGAAGCTGGCTCCTGACTCTGCTCTCCACAAAGGCAACGTGGGATCCACATTATAGGATGTCACCATAAAAGGTAAAATCACCTTTTATTTTTAAAAAGACTTGAGCCAGCTTTAATGTGGGTTTTCACCATAACAAGGCCGAATGATGGCAACAAAATCACTTGTGTTAGAGGATTAAATTTTCACATGCTTAATAATACAGATAATCATTTGACACATCCCAATCTTGTACAATAATGTTTCTTCCATTGTACTTTTATCATTCAAGGAAAAATAATAATTGCAAAGAACAATTCTACATTGAGATTTTTTCAAATCTTTTTCAGCTTGACCTTACAATTACTATTTTCATCTCTCTGTGAGCCAACTTTGCACTTCATTTTGGAGAGCTGCTTAATAACAATTTTGGAATTAAATAAAACTTTAAAGCAAAAACTCAGGCAAATATCACAATAATTAAGTCCTAACAATAGAAAGAATATTTTTTGTCTGACATAGAATAAAGCCCTAAAGCTGACAACACAAAGTCAACCAGAGGACCAGAATAGCAAATCTTGCCCAAATATACTGGTGGAGAGAAGTCAGGGAAAAAAAACTAAAACAGCATCTCCTGACAAAAGCAGGCTAATTTTTGTTAAAGCATACAGAGGATAGGTGCAGACCAAGAGGACAGGATGAACCACACAGCAGTCTTGCCTGACAGGAATGCCAACTAATCTTAAACATTGCTGGAAGTATCATGGTTGCCATATTCAGCATCAAAGCATTGCGTTCAAAAGTTCAATGCACCTGCTATTACAAAGCACCAATCAAACTCAGCACCAGCCATGAAAAGAATTACGTTTATAACCACTCTTTTTTTTAAAGTATATAACTCCGATTGAACAATAAACAAATTAAAAAGTTGTATACAAGCCAGTTACCGACATTTATTTTAAAAATATAACAAATGCCAACTAAAACAACATGCCACAAACCACCATTTTGTTTTTCAAAATGGTGGCCATCAAAAAAATTTCAAAGCAACTTTTTTTTCTGTATGAAAATTCAGGGATTTCAAAACCATTATGACACACGATGATCTTCTCCCATCCAAACACTTTGAAAGTGGTTTCTTGCTACAGCATCAGAATCACTAGCCAAGTGCCATTTTCTGCAACTTTCACATCCTGCTTCAAACTTCCCACTTACACAGCACAGAATGGAACGTGGCAAAGCTTACTACCATTTTTTTTTTGGAAAAACACAAATTCACAAACCTGCTAACCGACCAAATATTACATTGTCAGAGTCACAGACCTACACTGGCCAAAATGCCAACCTGAACTAACCCACTTGCCAACGTTCAGCTGACGCCCCGCCGAACCATTCCTATCCATGGACTTGCCTCGGCATCGAGTAAAACATATGCTGAAGAGACTCAGCAGGTCAAGCAGCGTACTTCTTAAGATATGTAACCAACGCTTCGGGCTCGACCCCCTCCATCAGGACGTGATGCCTCTGCTCCACCTCTCTGGGACAAAAATCTACAAAAGCCACCCCACGTGAAGCATCGCCATCAGAAAATCTGGGAGGTGGGGCAAAGGGCTTCAGACAGCGACGCACCCCTTTCTGATGAGGGGCAAGTTTTCTGGGGTGGTGACCGCGAACGTGCCCGTGCCAGCTCGCAGGGCGACCCGTCCCAGCAGACCACCTCGTTCCCCTTCTCCTCATGAAAAAAACTCTCCCTCTCCCCCCCCCACACACAAAAAAGCACCACCCTGCCCAATTTTTCTCACCCCAAATCACAGGGTTTTATCAGAACAAATCTCACCACTGCAGAATTCTACTGGAAACAATACACGTCCAAGTGCACCACGTTTCAGGAAACAATAATAACCACATGCACGTTGATGTTTCCAAAGGGAATGTGGAAAAATAGCATGCCTTTACCTGAAAGTTTCGCCTGTCTTAAAATAAAAGTAGGAAAATTAACAAAAAAGTGCTGGCAGGTCAATGTAAATGGAGGTGCCCGCAGTCAGCCATGTTTATTGAGGGAAGAGGGAATAAAAAGAGGTTTGCAGAGGACAGGAGGAGGGGAGTTGAAAGGGGGAATGAGCCTCTGGAGGGAAATAGTCCCGGGGTTAAAATGGCGGCCCGGGCGCACGTTTGGGTCGGGGAAAGGGGCGGGAGGTGAGAAGAAGAGGCCTGCGAACAACAATAAAAATATTACCCCTTTCCAATCAAGCCTCCGTGACCCGGTCCGCCCACTCCTCCCCCCTCCCCCCCCACCCCGATCAAGAGTCGCCCGTTAACCCTTCACCGCCGCGGCGCGAGCGGGCTCGAGCCGCCGGGTCCAAGATGGCGGCGGCCCCAAGATGGCGCCGGCGGCGGCGTCTCCCTCCCCCCTCCCCTCCTTCACCCGCCGCAAACAATAACAATTCCCCTCCCCTCCCTCCCTCCCTCCTTCCTCTACCCCGCTTCCCACATCTCCGACCCTCCCCACTCTGTCGCCTTTACCTGATCCCCACCTCTGCAAGGACGTCGGGAGTTGTGCTGAGGCGGGGACGTTCGCGCGCGCTCGGCTTGGCGGACGAGTCCCGGAGAAAAGCCTCCTCCTCTCCTCCTCCGCGGACTATTTCCCCCCCCCTCAGACTTTTTTTTCTCTCTCTCTGGCGTCGTTTCTGGAACGTTCTCCCGCCGGAGGGGAACCCGAGAAGACCCTCCCCGCGCGTTACGCCCCCCTCACCCCTCCCCCCTTTCAAAACAACAGAAAGTAAACCGCCTCACCGCTTCCGGTCGCCTCCGCGCGTTTTTGTACTCTGACGTCACTTCCCGTCAGCTCAGGGGTCTAGCTGCCTTGTGTGTCACCATGTTAGTTCTACCCTCTCCACCCCCCAACCCCCTTGAGGTGGGGGGGATGTCTTTATTTTCTATTTGCCTCCCACATTCCCTCTGATTGGAGGCCATTCAGCCCATCTGATCTGTGTGGGTGCCCTTGCCCTGGAGAAGATTGCCTCCCCACACACCCACTTGTACGCAGAACAATGTCTGCATTTCCCATCTCTCCTGTAATCCAGCCATTTGGCATATTGAAGTGAAAGCATTCCTTTTTTTTCTTTCAACCTTGCATTATGTCGGTATTCGTTCACGCTGTTGGTTTCGTTCACGCTGTCGGTAAAAGTACAGAAGAAACCAGCTTAAACTCGACTGCTTCGCAGGGAAGTGAGCTCGGAAAACTTTTGAGGGGCAGGGTGGGGGGGAGCCAGCCGGAAAGAAAAAAGGTTGAGGCTGGCTGCCCTAATTGATTTGAGAGGGCGCTGAGGGCTAGAAGGGGTCCCGTAAGGGCCTCGGGTGCTGCAGGCTTCCTGATCCTGTTGGGGGGGGGGGGTTTAGCTCGGGTTGCCGATGGTTTGAGCAGGAGTCTGTGCAGCTGTGGGAGTGCTGGAGGGGAATCCACGGACACTCCGTGTCTCTAAAACAACTTTGCTTCTCTGAAAGCTCAGTCGTTAGAGAACTGGTCTTGTAAACTAGGGTTCATTCCCCCACTGATCTTGGGTTGTGTCATTTAACAGGGTTAATTCATTTTTAGAGCAAAAGATATGATGGGGAAGAGTGATCATAATGTGACAAAAAATTGAATTCAATTCAATAGCAATGTTGCTAAGCCTGAAAGTTAAACAAAGTCCAATAAGGTAGGAATGATGGTGTTAGTTTAAGCAGATTGAGAAATGAGTTTATACATTGTGATGGCACATAATGGCAAATAAATAAATAATTTGATTCATCACTTAAATATACAATCTCTGAAAGAGTAATATTATACATTGAAGTATTTAGCTTTGATGAACTAGAAAAAATATACAGTAAAATCCCTGGTATCCAGTACCAGTGGGGATTGGTAGATGCAGGATAAGTGTATTTTCTGGTTGCTCAAGACTCACTCTTACAATGCCTAACTAGTATACCTCCAGAAAGAATCATCAGTTTAAAAGACAAAAATACTATACTTCGAACTTCACTTGCATCACTTACAACCATATACAGCACAGAACTGGCCAGTTTGGCCCGACTAGTCCATGCTGGAACAAATCCCCACCCTCCTAGTCCCACTGACCAGCACCTGGCCAATACCCCTCCAATCTTCTCCCCTCCATGTAATTATCCAGTCTTTCCTTAAATGTAAATAATGTCCTTGCTTCAACCACCTCTGCCGAAAGCTTATT
The DNA here is from genome assembly GCF_036971445.1 of Narcine bancroftii. Classification (NCBI taxonomy): domain Eukaryota; kingdom Metazoa; phylum Chordata; class Chondrichthyes; order Torpediniformes; family Narcinidae; genus Narcine; species Narcine bancroftii. Next base: position 186,712,387 of record NC_091473.1, read on the forward strand.
CCACATCCCAACCACCATTTGCGTGAAGAAATTTCCCCTCATGTTCCCCTTATAATTTTCCCCCTGCAATCTCAAACCATGGCCTCTGGTTTGAATATCCCCCACTCTTAATAGAAAGAGCTTATCCATGTTGACTCTCTGTCCCTTTTAAAATCTTGAACACCTCCATCAAATCCCCCCTCAATCTTCTACGCTCCAGCGAAAAAAGCCCCAGGCTGCTCAACCTTTCTCTGTAACTCAAACCCTGACATCCTGTGAACATTCTTCTGAACCTTCTCTGCACTCTCTCTATTTTGTTTATATCCTTCCTATAATTTGGTGACCAAAACTGCACACAGTATTCCAAACTTGGCCTCACCAAAGCTTTGTACAATTTCATCATAACATCACAACTCTTGAATTCAATACTCCGATTTATGAAGGCCAACATTCCAAAGGCCTTCTTCACCACTCAATCTACCTGAGTATCAACTTTGCGGGTACTATTTACCATAACTCCTAAATCCCTTTGTTGCTCTGCACTCCTCATTTGTATACCATTCAATGTATATGACCTATTTAGATTTGCCTTTCCAAAATGTAACACTTCACACTTATCTGTATTAAATTCCATCAGCTAATTCTCAGCCCAATCCTCTAGCTTTCCTATGTCTCTTTTTAAGCTATGGTAATCTTCCTCACTATCCACAATAGCACCAATCTTTGTATCATCTGCAAACTTAATTATCCAATTTACCACCCCTTCTTCCAGATCGTTAATATATATACCAAACAATAGTGGACCCAGGACCGATCCCTGAGGAACTCCACTAGTCACCAGCCTCCAATTTGACAAACAATTTTCTACCAGTACTCTCTGACACTTCCCATCCAACCATTGCTGAATCCATTTCACTACCTCCTTATTTATACCTAATGCCTCCACCTTTTTTCCAAACCTCCTGTGGGGAACTTTGTCAAAAGCTTTACTAAAGTCTAAATAGACAACATCCACAGCCTTCCTTTCATCAATCTTTTTTGTAACCCCCCTCAAAAAATTCTATAAGGTTTGTTAAGCATGATCTACCCCTGACAAAACCATGCTGACGACTTCCTGTCAATGCCTGTTCTTCCAAATATTTGTAAATGCCATCCCTCAGAACACTTACCGACTTAGCCACCACAGACATCAGACTCACAGGCCTATAATTTCCTGGCTTACATTTGGACTCTTTCTTAAACAGCGGAACAACATGAGCCACCCTCCAATCCTCTGGCACTACCCCCGTGACCAGTGACATCCTAAATATCTCTGTTAATGGCCCCACTATCTGTACACTAGTCTCCCTGAGTGTCCTTGGGAATACATTGTCCGGACCTGGAGATTTGTCCACCTTTATCTTTTTTAACACTGCCATCACTACCTCCTCAGTTATCCTTATATGATTCATGACATCCCCACTATTTTTCTTTACTTCAACTGATACAATATTTATTTCCCTAGTGAATACTGAGGAAAAGAAATCATTTAAAATTTCCCCCATCTCCTCTGACTTTTCATATAGCCTACCCTCCCTATCTACAAGGGGTCCAATTCTATCCCTCACTAATCTTTTACTTTTTTTTTAAATTTTATTTTTCACACTATAAACCATATTGACCAAGATACATACAGACATTTTCCGTCTTAAATATATACAGTGTCGTTTTCTCCCCCTTTTTCCCCCTCCCTTCCCTCCCTCCCTCACCCCCTTTCCCATTTATTTGAAGTTCAATCTATAAGATACATTAAACCCGTTAAACAATGTTATCACTTAATAAAAATAAACAAGAAATTTTACTGAGTCAGTCCTTTTCGTTATCTTCTCCTTCTGTCATTTTAGGTGGTGGAAGTCCATGGTAGGATTTCTCTATTGTGTTTCATGTATGGCTCCCATATTTGTTCGAATATTGTAATGTTATTTCTTAAATTATATCTTTTTTTTCTAATGGAATACATTTATTCATTTCTATATACCATTGTTGTATTCTCAAGTTGTCTTCTAATTTCCAGGTTGACATAATACATTTTTTTGCTTCAGCTAGGGCTATCATAACAAATCTTTTTTGTGCTCCATCCAAATCGAGTCCAAATTCTTTATTTCTTATATTACTTAGGAGGAAGATCTCTGGGTTTTTTGGTATATTGCTTTTTGTGATTTTATTTAATATCTGGTTTAGATCTTCCCAAAACTTTTCCACTTTCTCACATGTCCAAATTGCATGAATTGTTGTTCCCGTTTACTTTTTACAGCGAAAACATCTGTAAGATACTGTTGGATCCCATTTATTTAACTTTTGAGGTGTGATGTATAGCCTGTGTATCCAGTTATATTGTATCATGCGTAACCTCGTGTTTATTGTATTTCTCATAGTTCCGGAGCATAGCTTCTCCCATGTTTCATTCTTTATCTTTATGTTTAGATCTTGTTCCCATTTTTGTTTAGGTTTACCGTTTGTTTCCTCGTTCTCCTTTTCTTGCCGTTTGATGTACATGTTTGTTACAAATTTTTTAATTATCATTGTGTCTGTAATCACATATTCAAAATTGCTTCCTTCTGGTAACCTCAGACTGTTTCCCAATTTGTCCTTCAAGTAGGTTTTCAGTTGGTAGTATGCAAACATTGTATCGTGAGTTATATTATATTTATTTTTCATTTGATCAAAGGATAATAATTTATTTCCCGAAAAACAATTTTCTATTCTTTTGATCCCTTTTCTCTCCATTCTCTAAAGGAAAGGTTATCTATTGAGAAAGGGATTAGCTGATTTTGCGTCAATATTAGTTTTGGTGGAGGAGTCACGTGATGGAATAGTGGCCGGTCGGGGAACTCCAGCCCTCTCCAGAAAAGTTAAAAAAAACACAGAAAACACAAAGGCACAAACACAAAAATTAAAATAAAGTGAAAGTAAAGGTGGGAAGAAAATGGCAACGAAGAAAGAAAAGTCGAAAGCAACAGGAAGAAGAGAAGAAGAAAAGACATCGGAAGAAGAAGGTGAAGGCCTTACCTGTCCGAGGAGGCCCACCGCAGAGAGAGAAGCCCGCTGCCTCAGGTCAGTCGAAGTCCCGAACTCGGGACTACAAAAATGGCTCGCAGAGCCAAGCAAAAGTGCGTAACGGCGCGGGAGGGGGGACCAGCTGAGGAGTCGATCTCCACAGCTGAGAATGACAGCCACAGCACAGCAGCAAGAAGAGAACATAGAAAACAACGAGAACAAGAAAGAAGAGAGTAAAAAGAAATCAAGGAAACAACAGATGACCAACCCAGAGGAAGAAGAAAAATAAGAACACAGACAAATGGAAGAAAAAGGGAAGGGCAAGACAATGGATATATTTTTTTTAAAGAATATATGGAATCAGTAAAAAAATAGCAATCACAAGAATTTAGTGAACTAAAAAGAAAAATTAAATATACAGAAGAAAAAATGAATAGATTAGAGATGGTCATGTCAGATATAGGAAAAAGAGTGGACAAAGTGGAAGAACAAGAAACAGCCGTAGAAATGGAAGTAGAGGACTTAAAAAAAGAAATTAGAAGAATCAAATAAAAAAGTTAAAGAGACACAAGAGCTGTTAGCTCAGAAGATAGATATAATGGAAAATTATAGAAGAAATAATATAAATATAGTGGGCCTTAAGGAAGATGAAGAAAGCAAGAATATGAGAGAATTTATAAAAGATTTGATCCCCAGGGTCCTAGGAAGACAAGAATTTTAAGTTTTGAACTCATGAAGAAGAGAAAGGAGTTTAATACAGCAAAAGCAATCCTATGGAAAAAAGGATATAAATTTATGCTAAACTACCCAGCGGTACTTAAAATAGTTATTCCAGGGCAGCAAAACAGACTATACTCAGATCCGGAGGAAGCACGAAAATTTGCAGAACAACTACAAAACAAACAGAGAGATGAAGACATGTAACGAGAGCAAAAATGACCACGAACTATATGTATGTGTGTATATGGGTATATATATGTGTGTGTATGTATATATGTGTGTACATGAGTGTATGCGTATTTAAAAGAAAATATATAGAGTATAGATAAGAATTAATAAGGGAAAGAAAGGGAAGAGAGGAAGTAAGGAGGGAATTAAGAGAGTGACCTTTGTTGTATATGAAAATTAAAATCTTTTCTGGGGGGGGCTGGGTGGGGAGGAGCTACGGTCACTGCGAAATCAGTTGACGCTTGCGAGTGAATTCGCAAATCCAAATGGAGAGGGGAGATGTGGTTGCCCGACAAGGGATAAAGGGCAACTCAGGAAGGGGAGGGGATAGTGGGGTTAAAGAAATTTTAGATAGGAGAATAAGGGAAATGTTTGATGTTTTAGAAATGTTGTCATATAAAGTGTCCAAAAAAGAAAGCAGAAATGGATAAGAAGGATAGGTGATGATGAGGAAACGGAAAGGAATGATAAACAAAATATGAAATGGCTATTTTGAACTATATGACTTTAAATATTAACGGAATACATAACCAAATCAAAAGGAAGAAACTGCTAAATTTACTGAAAAAAGAAAAAATTGATATAGCATTCGTGCAAGAAACACACTTAACTGAAATGGAGCACAAGAAATTAAAGAGAGATTGGATAGGACATGTAACAGCAGCGTCATATAATTCAGAAGCTAGAGGAGTAGCTATATTAATCAGTAAAAATGTACCAATTAAAATTGAAGAGGAAATAATAGATCCAGCAGGGAGATATGTAATGATAAAATGTCAGATATATTCGTAGTTTTGGAATTTACTCAATGTATATTCACCTAACGAAGAAGATCAAAAATTTATGCAAGGTATTTTTTTGAAGATAGCAGCAAAACAGACTATTCTCGGATCCATAGGAAGGGAATGCAAGGGAACATACTAATAGGAGGGGATTTCAACCTTAATTTGGATTCAAACATGGATAAAACTGGAAAAGCAGAATATAAAGCTAAAATATTATTGGACCACTCACCCCTGATATTGACAATAGAGTTAGAGGACATCCCTCCAAGAATGTATAGGTGGAGATTAAACTCCATGCTACTTAAAAGGCAGGATTTTAGAGAATTAATTGAAAGACAAATTAAAATGTACTTTGAAATAAATACGGAATCAGTGAAAGATAGGTTTATACTATGGGACGCCATGAAAGCGTTCATCAGAGGGCAAATAATAAGTTATGTAACCAAGATGAAGAAGGACTACAATCAGGAAACAGAGCAGTTGGAAAGGGAAATAGCAAATATAGAAAAAGAATTAGCAATGAAGGAAGACACTACTAAAAGAAGAGAATTGGCAGATAAAAAACTAAAATATGAAACACTACAAATATATAAGGTGGAGAAGAACATAATGAAGACAAAACAGAAATATTATGAACTAGGAGAAAAAAAGACTTAAAATTCTAGCATGGCAGCTTAAGACAGAACAAACTAAGAGAATGGTATTGGCATCAATGAAAAAAGACAAACAAATCACATATAATCCAACGTAGATTAATGAAAACTTCAGAGAATTCTACGAACAATTATATCAAACTGAAAACGAAGGGAAAGAAGACAAAATAGATGAATTTTTAACTAAAATTGAACTACCGAAATTACAAATAGAGGAACAAAATAAATTAACAGAACCATTTGAAATAGTAGAAATACAAGAGATAATAAAAAAACTACTGAATAATAAAACACCAGGAGAGGATGGATTCCCAATAGAATTCTATAAAACATTTAAAGATTTATTAATTCCTCCCCTCCTGGAAGTAATCAACCAGATTGATAAAACACAAAGCTTACCAGATTCATGCAAAACAGCAATAATTACAGTAATACCAAAGACAGGGAAAGATCCACTCGCACCAGCGTCATATAGACCAATATCTTTACTTAACACAGATTATAAGATAATAGCTAAACTATTAGCAAACAGATTAGCCGACTATGTACCAAAAATAGTAAATCTAGACCAAAATGAATTTATTAAAAAAAGACGAACAACAGACAATATTTGTAAATTTATTAACTTAATTCATGCAGTAGAAGGGAATAAAGATCCAACAGTAGCAGTTGCTTTAGACGCAGAGAAGGCCTTTGACAGAGTAGAATGGAATTATTTATTCAAAGTACTACAAAAATTCAGCCTACCAGAGAAATATATTAATTGGATTAAAGCATTATATAAGGGGCCATTGTAAAAGGGATTAGCTGATTTTGCGTCAGTATTAGTTTTGGTAGTTGGTAATTTGTTTTATTCCTTTCTATATGAATTTTCTTCCAAATATTAAGCAGATGATGCAATACTGGAGAATTCCTACATTGTACCAATTTTTCAGTCCATTTATATAATATATGTTCGGGTATCTTCTCCCCTATTTTATCTAGTTCTAATCTAGTCCAATCTGGCTTTTCTCTTGTTTGATAAAAATCTGATAGGTATCTTAATTGTGGGGCTCTATAATAATTTTTAAAGTTTGGCAGTTGTAAGCCTCCTTGTTTATACCATTCTGTTAATTTATCTAGTGCTATCCTCGGTTGTTCTTTAACTCCTTGAAGAATTTCTCCATCAAGTGTATTGGCAATGCCTGAAATAGGTATTGTATCCTTGGTGAAATGTTCATTTTAATACAGTTTATCCTTCCTATTAGTGTTAGTGGTAAGTCTTTCCAATGCTCTAAGTCGTCCTGTAATTTTTTCATTAGTGGATAATAATTGAGTTTATATAGATGGCTGAGGTTTTTATTTATTTGTATATCTAGGTATCGTATTGCTTGCATTTGCCATCTGAATGGTGATTCTTTCTTAAATTTTGAGAAATCCGCATTATTCATTGGCATTGCTTCACTTTTATTTGCGTTAATCTTGTATCCCGACACTTCTCCATATTCCTTCAATTACTTATGTAATTCTTTTATTGATATTTCTGGTTCTGTTAAGTATACTATAACGTCATCTGCAAATAAACTGATTTTATATTCCTTGTGTTTTATTTTTATCCCTTTTATTTTATTTTCTGTTCTTATCAGTTCTGCTAGTGGTTCTATGGCTAACGCAAACAATAAGGGCGATAGTGGGCATCCCTGCCTTGTTGATCTGCTTAAGTTAAATTGTTTTGATATATATCCATTTACTGTCACTTTCGCCAATGGCTCCTTAAATAATGCTTTAATCCAATTAATATATTTCTCTGGTAGGCTGTATTTTTGTATAAATAATACTTTGAATAAATCATTCTATTCTACTCCGTCAAAGGCCTTCTCTGCGTCTAAAGCAACCGCTACTGTTGGAGTTTTATTTCCTTCTACTGCATGAATTAAGTTAATAAATTTACAGATATTGTCTGTTGTTTGTCTTTTTTTAATAAATCCAGTTTGGTCTAGATTTACTATTTTTGGTACATAGTCGGCCAATCTGTTTGCTAATAGTTTACCTATTATCTTATAATCTGTGTTAAGTAGAGATATTGGTCTATATGACGCTGGTGCGAGTGGATCTTTCCCTGTCTTTGGTATTACTGTAATTATTGCTGTTTAGCATTAATCTGGTATGCTTTGTGTTTTATCATTCTGGTTGATTACTTCAAGGAGGGAAGGAATTAATAAGTCTTTAAATGTTTATAGAGTTCTATTGGGAATCCATCCTCTCCTGGTGTTTTATTGTTCAGTAGTTTTTTTAATATCTCCTGTAATTCTTCTATTTCAAATGGTTTTATTAATTTATTTTGCTCCTCTGTTTGTAATTTCGGTAATTCAATTTTAGTTAGAAATTCATCTATTTTGTCTTCTTTTCCTTCGTTTTCAGTTTGATATAGTTGCTCGTAGAATTCCCTGAAGTTTTCATTGATCTCCGTTGGATTATATGTAATTTGTTTGTCCTTTTTCCTTAATGCCAATACCATTCTTTTAATTTGTTCTGTCTTAAGCTGCCACGCTATAAGTTTGTGCGTTTTTTCTCCTAGCTCATAATATTTCTGTTTTGTCTTCATTATGTTCTTCGCCACCTTATATGTTTGTAGTGTTTCATATTTTATTTTTTTATCTGCCAATTCTTTTCTTTTAGTTGTACCTTCCTTTATTGCTAATTCTTTTTCTATATTTGTTATTTCCCTTTCCAACTGTTCTGTTTCCCTATTGTAGTCCTTCTTCATCTTAGTTACATAACTTATTATTTGCCCTCTGATGAACGCTTTCATTGCATCCCATAGTATAAACTTATCTTTCATTGATTCCATATTTATTTCAAAGTACGTTTTAATTTGTCGTTCAATTAATTCTCTAAAATCCTGTCTTTTAAGTAGCATAGAGTTTAATCTCCATCTATACATTCTTGGAGGGATGTCCTCTAGTTCTATTGTCAATAACAGGGGTGAGTGGTCCGATAATAGTCTAGCTTTATATTCTGTTTTCCTAACTCTCCCTTGAATGTGGGCTGATAACAGGAATAGGTCTATCCTTGAGTATGTTTTATGTCTACCCAAATAATATGAATATTCCTTTTCCTTTGGGTGTTGTTTCCTCCATATATCCAAAAGTTGCATTTCTTGCATCAATTTAATTATAAATTTGGTTACTTTGTTCTTTCTGTTAGTTTTTTTTCCAGTTTTATCCATGTTTGAGTCCAAATTAAGGTTAAAATCCCCTCCTATTAGTATGTTCCCTTGCGTATCTGCTATCTTCAAAAAGATCTCTTGCATAAATTTTTGATCTTCTTCATTAGGTGAATATACATTGAGTAAATTCCAAAATTCTGAATATATTTGACATTTTATCATTACATATCTCCCTTCTAGATCTATTATTTCCTCTTCTATTTTGATTGGTACATTTTTATTGATTAATATAGCTACTCCTCTGGCTTTTGAATTATATGATGCTGCTGTTATATGTCCTATCCAATCTCTCTTTAATTTCTTGTGATCCGATTCAGTTAGATGTGTTTCTTATATGAATGCTATGTCAATTTTTTCTTTTTTCAGTAAATTTAAGTTTCTTCCTTTTGATTTGGTTATGTATTCCATTAATATTTAAAGTCATATAGTTCAACGTAGCCATTTCATACTTTGTTTATCTTTCCTTTCTGTTTCCTCATCACCACCTTCCCTTCTTATCCATTTTTGCTTTCTTTTTTTGAACACATTATAAGACAAAATTTCTAAAACATAAAATATTTCCACTATTCTCATATCTAAAGTTCCTTTAACCCCAATAGTCCCTCCCCTTTCTGAGTTGCCCTTTTTCCCTTGTCGGGCAATCACATCTCCCCTCTCCATTTGGATTTGCGAATCCGCTCGCAAGCGTCAACTGATTTCGCAGTGACTGTTATTTTTCCCCACCTAGCCCCCCCCAGAAAAGATTTTAATCTTCATATATAACAAAGGTCACTCTCTTAATTCCCTCCTTACTTCCGTTCTTCTCTTTCTTTCCCTTCTTAGTTCTTACCTATACTCTATTTTTTATATATACACATATATATACATACACAAATAAACATATATATATATATACACCTACATACACACATACATATAGTTTGTTGTCATTTTTGTTCTTGTTACATCTCTTCATCTCTCTGTCTGTTTTGAAGTTGTTCTGCAAATTTTCGTGCTTCTTCCGGATCCGAGAATAGTTTGCTTTGCTGCCCCGGAATAAATATTTTAAGTACCGCTGGGTATTTTAACATAAATTTATAACCTTTTTTTCCATAGGGTCGTTTTTCCTCTTCTTCAAGAGTTCAAAACTAATATCTGGATAGAAAAAAATTTTTTGACCCTTGTATTCCAGTGGTTTTTTTGTCTTCTCTTATTTTTTTCATTGCCTTCTCCAATATATTTTCTCTTGTTGTATATCTTAGGAATTTTACTAGAATGGATCTTGGTTTTTGTTGTGGTTGTGGTTTAGGGGCTAATGTTCTGTGTGCCCTTTCTATTTCCATTTCTTCCTGTAATTCTGGTCTTCCTAGGACCCTGGGGATCCATTCTTTTATAAATTCTTTCATATTTTTGCCTTCTTCATCTTCCTTAAGGCCCACTATCTTTATATTTTTTCTTCTATTGTAATTTTCCATTATCTTCTGAGCTAACAGCTCCTTTGTCTCTTTATCTTTTTTATCAGATTCTTCTAATTTCTTTTTTAAGTCCTCTACTTCGATTTCTATGGCTGTTTCTCGTTCTTCCACCTTGTCTACTCTTTTTCCTATATCTGTCATGATCATCTCTAATCTATTCACTTTTTCTTCTGTACTTTTTCTTCTTTTTTTCATTTCACTGAATTCTTGTGACTGCCATTCTTTTACTGTTTCCATATATTTAAAAAAATATATATCCATGTACTTGCCCTTCTCTTCATCTTCCTTTTCTCTGTGTTCTTCCTCCTCTTCTTCTGAGTCCACTCCAGGATCTGTGTCCTTTACCTCTGTCTCTTCTGTTTTTCTTGTTAGTTTGTTTATTTTATTTTGTTGGGTATTTTTGGTCTTCTTATTTTTTTTAGAAGTGTCTTGGTGTTGGTCTTCTTCCTCTGGGTTGATCATCTGTTGTTTCTTTGATTTCTTATTTTTATTTTCTTCCTTCTTGTTCTCGTTATTTTCTATGTTTTCCTGTTGAGAGTCTTGCTGTTGTGTTGCTGTTGTCTGTTTCAGCTGTGGAGATTTACTCCTCAGCTGGTCCCCCCTCCCGTCAGTGTTATTTTTGTCTTGCACATCCACGCATGCGCGAGGATTCGCGCATGCGCGGTCACGCACTTTTGTTTGGCTCCGTGAGCCATTTTTGTAGTCCCGAGTTCGGGGCTTCCACTGACCTCAGGGAGCGGGCTTCTCTCTCCATGGCGGGCCTCCTCGTACCGGTAAGGCCTTCACCTTCCTCCTTTGACATCCTTCCTTCTTCTTTTCTTCCCGTTGTTTTTGGTTTTTCTTTCTTCGCTGCCATTTTTTCCACATTTTTACTTTCACTTTGTTATGGTTTCTATGTTTGTGCCTTTGTTTTTTCTCTATCTTTTTTTTACTTTTCTGGAGAGTGCTGGAGTTCCCCTACCGGCCACTACTCCATCACGTGACTCCCCTTAATCTTTTACTTTTAATGTACCTATAGAAACCCTTTGGATTTATTCTTACTCTGCTTGCCAAAGCCTCTTCGTGCCTTTTTTTGGCCTTTCTAATTTCTTTCTTAAGATTTTTTTCTACACTCCTTGTCATCCTCTTTCAATTTCTCATCACCCTGCTGTTTATACCTCTTGTACACCTCCCTCTTTCTCCTAACCAAATTTCTAATATTCCTCGAAAACCAAGGCTCCCTATGACTTCCAGCCTTTCCTTTGATCCTCACTGGGACATATCTACTCTGTACTCTCAAAATTTCTTCTTTGAATATTCTCCATTTTTCATTTACATCCTTTCCTGAAAAAATCATGTCCCACTCAATACTCCCCAAAGCCATTCTCATTCCTTCGAAATTTGCTTTTCTCCAATCCAGAACCTCAACTTTAGGCCCTTCTTTGCTCTTGCCTAAAACTATCCTAAAACTAATAGAGTTGTGATCACGAGACCGAATTTGTTCTCCAACATTAACCTCAGACACCTGACCTATCTCGTTCCCTAACAGGAGATCCAGTATTACACCATCCCAAGTCGGTTCCTCTATGTATTGATTAAGAAAACTATCTTGCACACATTTGAAAAACTCTAGCCCATCCAGCCCTCTTACTGTATGGGTATCCCAATCAATGTGAGGGAAGTTAAAATCTCCCATGATCACTACCTTATGTTTGTTACACATATATGCTATCTCCTTACAAATTTGTTCTTCCAATGTTCTTGGCCCATTTGGTGGTCTATAATACACTTCTATTAGTACCCTCATGCCACCTCCACCCCTCAATTCCACCCAAACAGCCTCACTGGATGATCCCTCCAAACCATCCTGCCACCTCAAGCAGACCCCCCTTTTTTTTAACCCCTGTTCTATCTCATCTAAAACATTTGTATTCTGTATTCAGGTGCATATTTCAAGAATTTTATTTTCAGTCACATTCTTTGAAAAAATTTAACCATTGCTGCATCTGCAGGTTCCTCCCCCTCCACGGAGCTGCCCGAAAGACAAACAATAACATAATTGACCCCCACCTCCCCCAAGTTTACAGATAAAACCTCTGACTGTGGTGATTCTTACTAAGCAAGGATAAGAAGACACTTTAAGGAAGTCACCCTAATGAGATCCAAACATTAAGGAGTTCAGAGTGGATGGAGATTAGCATAAAATCAGACTTTTTACAGACAATATACTAATGTATCTGACAGAATCTGCATTTGCAATTGGAAGATTATGGGAAGGTCTCTGGATATATAAAATGGAATAAAAGTGAGATCATATCTTTAATGGATGGAGATTATATAGATTGCAAAAGAAATATACAATTCAGATATCTGGTAAATGGAATCAAATATTTGGGGATTAAAGTGAATAATGATTTTAAAAGTTTGTAGAAGTTGAATTGCCTTCCCCTGTTTAAGAAAGTTGAAGATGATTTAAATAAATGGGTAACTCTCCCAATAATGTTGATTGATAGAGTGAATTGTATTGAAATGAACATATTTCCTTGTTTACAATACCTCTTCCAGACTCTTCCAATACCACTCCTGTAGAAATTCTTTCAAAATTTGAATAAATTAATGAGGAAGTTTTTATGAAAAGGTAAATGAGGTAGAATCTCCATGAAAAAATTAACTTGGAAATACGATCTGTGAGGATTACAACTTCCCAACTTTATATATTATTATTGGGTGGCCCAGACGAAATTTGTTGCTTACCTATGTAATGGAAGAGACAAGCCTTTTCATGGGTAGAAATTGAACTGCACATAGTTGGGGAGAGAGTGGCAAAATAATTTATATATAAATGGACTGCTAGCTTTATTTTTGCTGGAAAAGAAATAAAGCACATTTTGGACCTTTGGTATAAATTGAATAATTGAAATGAGGAATAAAAATAACACCAAAAATGCCCTTGTTTCAGAACAGTTTAATTCCTTTAACTGTGGATAACTTAATTCTCCATGCCTGGTTCCATAAAGGGATCAGTTATGTAGAAGATTGTTTTGTGCAGGGCAATTAATGTCATTCAAACAATTAAAAAATAAATACAATATTCACAATAATACAATCTTCTGTTACTTTCAATTAAGATCTTTTTCAGAAAGGAATTAGAACCAACAATGATGTTGACAGAGTGCGGTGAAATGTTGATTCTAATTGAAAAGTGGACCACAAAGAAATTCACATCAGTTATGTATTCTTTACTTCAATTGGACACTCCTATAAACAGGAGTTATATAGATCAAAACAAAGATGGGAATCAGACTTGAGTGTTAGTATTGATGATGAGACCTGGTCGAATTTATGTCGTGATTGTGTGACGAATACAGTTAATGTAAGATATAGGCTGGTGCAATATAATTTTTGCATCAGCTATATCTTACCCTGCAAAAATTACCTAAATTAAACTAAATTTTCTCATATATGCTTTAGATGCAGGGAAGAAACAGGTACTTTCTTACATTTCTACCTGGTCATATTCCAAATTGAAACCCTTTTGGGAAAATTTAAGAGTTTTACTCAATCAGATTATTGAGAAACAATTGCCACCAAGTCCAGAATTGTTTCTCTTGGGAAAATCAAACTAAAATCTCCCAAAGAAAAGAGAGTTGCCCCCATCATCGAGTGGCATCAATCAGCTCCTCGTCCTGGGCAACGCCATTGCCGTTTCGCACAACTTTTACTCAAACAGCCCAGCCAAGGCCGTCCGCTGGCTGAATATTTGCTCCCATCTTCACCAAAGGTCTTAGTGTTACTTCAGGGAACACTTACTTTTACAATTTTAAACTTACATATTTTACCAACTCTTTCAATTTTTGAATTTATTTTTCCTCAGTTTTTTGTGGCCTCTTGCTTGAATTCCAGATACCAGGGGTTTTACTCTAATTTGATTAATAGAATGTGGCTAGAAAGGATAGCAAACCTGATTATGCCTATGAAAATTTTAAAAGGATAATAGTCTATTGTCATATACAATACACAATGTACAAAAGCCCCAAATGTGTACTTTGTAAAAAAAACCAAAAGGAAACATTAAATTAAAAAGAGAAAATATGTATAAAAGATAGATAATCAATTTAGAACTAACATCTCATTTGAGGTGTAACCACTCAAATAAAAGTTAGAGAAAAGATAGAAGAAACACCCTGACATTGAAATGATCAGAAAGAGATGTGACAGCTCACAATCTATTGTTCAGTCTTTGACCAGATGGACGTGGAACCAGTGCAGGATGTGACATGCTCATGTTGTAAATGGAATTTCTACTCAAAGTTTTAATGGGAAACTGGCTAAAAGCTGAAAATATAATTTTAAAATCATCAAGAGATTTCAGCAGTAAATTTCTTGAAAACATGTAAAAGAAAATTCTGCGAGTGGCCGAGGTTGAGAGGTGATTTAATAGCAACATAAATTTCAATAGGTCATGTCATAATCGGTTACCGTAGTGCAAGAAGAAAATGTGATGCCTTTTCCCATGGGGGCACAGCACATTTTAAAATTTAAATTTAGACATTTTAAAATTTAAATTTAGACATTAGCCTTTCAGCCCACAAGCCCATACCGCCCTTTTACATCCAATTGACATACAGCCCTTGGCATGTTTTTGAAGAGAAGGAGGAAACCGGAGCACCCAGAGGAATCCCATGCAGACACGGGTAGAAGGTATAGACAGCATGGGATTTGAACCCCCGTAGCATTGCGCTAACCGTGCCGCCAAATTAAGTAAAAGTCTCATTTTCTGTTCACCTTTCAAAAACATAAATATTTTCATATCGTCAGAGGAGAGAAGTACGGAAGAAACCAACTAAACCCGACTGCTTCGCAGGAAGTGGGGCCCATAAACTTGGAGCAGAGTCCGAAGGGGGCCATGGCCAAAGGAAAAAGGCTGGTCTGGACAAAAGTATAACCAAAAGGTAGGAAGTAGAATGAGAGAAAAAAATTAATATAAGAAGATTGCAAATGTTTTTGCAAGTACATAAAAAGACAAAAATATTGTCATCTAAATTTGTGTCCCTATATGACAGAGACGAGAAATGATGAGAGGGAAATCCAAATTGAGAGAGGCGTGAGGTTGTACGTGCCTTCAAAGTAAAAGTCAGAGAGTATATTGGATATTCTGGGAACCAAATGAAATATTTCAAATTATACTAGCAAAGAAAAACAAATTAAACTGAGCCCCAATATACCTCTCATCATCCGGAGGATGGTCCAACAGGTCGTACAGGAAACTGCTCCGAACGTAGGTATTTCTATGTGCTTACTCCTGGAGGGTCACATGACCAGGCAGGTCGAAAGTCGTTTCCCCATGTCCATCAGGGTTAGTCCGCCCAGAGGTGAGGGCACACTTTACGAATGGCTCTCTTGAACACCTCGCCTCATTTGGGCATACCTGAGGCGGCCCCTCCAGCCGGCTGCAGTGTGAAGCCCATCATGTGGAAAGCAGCTCTCTCTCTTTCTCCCCACGAGAACAAGGCTTCGCTCCACTCCAGGTTGCGGGCCATGGGCGACACTGGAGGGTCAGTTGTAAGATGTGTGCCAGTACAGGGTGGGGGGGCTACTATGGTGCATACCTGAGAATGACCATTGTGCCTCATTCTTTGTTATCAGCGCAATTAGAACTTGCAGTTAAGTGGGATACTGTGTCTGTTAGTTAAAGGGGTGGCAGGTACTGTTTATTTCATCTACACGTTTAAGCATGGGAACTGTGATGAGCAGTAATCTGCATGCTTTAACCATAATAGTAATCTGTTTGTTGGAGTGAGTATTGATTCAACTAAGTACTCTCTCTGCTGCTGCTTTGGTCCCATGGATTGATCTCCAATCCAAAGCTCCATAGCAGGGGTGGCCAAATTACGCCCACCAAGCCAACTGTTCATTTTTAAAAGTGGCCCAGGGTGAATTTTAAAAATAAAATTTAAAATGGTGCATAGAACATAGTCTCTAACAATAACTTGCACTTCTTAGTTTCAACACTCAATGTCACTGCCATTTTGAACAACTACTAGACCAACCGTTGCAATGTTACTTAGCGATTAAAACGTTTTAAAACATTTACCTCAGTTAAAAAAATGGTTATCTTGAGTGCTGAAAATTTCAGACACGGTGGGAAAATGAATACTTTTTCTCAGGTCAAGTCAAGGAATCTGTTAACTTTAAGAGCCGATCTATAGATTGACACATTGCATCATAATCATGAAGGTGGACACTTGGGTCACGAACTGAGGGTTGTGGAGGAATGTTGGAGACGACCTTGTTCCTTTCTTGATCTTTTTTCCTGTTATTTTGCACCCAGCTTTTTATTTTGCCCTGCTTTTTGAATGGAGTTTTTAAAAGAATTTTATTATATTCATTTAAATTAGGATAAGATACAGAAATGCCTACTGTAATGTGTGGGCACATCAATAAACTACTGTAATGTCACCAGGAATATAGTACAGTAATTTTGATAGAAGATAAATTTTCGATGGGACTGTGGTTTGCTGGTCCAAAAACACTTTTCCTTGCACTGTAACTGGTTGAAAACTGCCGGGCTTGATATTGTTTGTCCTTTGACTCTTCACATATTTCTGTATGTGGCCCACAACCAAAAAATGTTTGGCCATCCCTGCTCTACCACGCTGTGATGCAGCCGGCCACGAGACTCTTGACAGAGCTCCTATGGAAAGCTGACTGGGTGGTGGCCGGTAGCTTTGACTACCTTTCTGACAAATGAGATGCTGTGTGTTCAGGAGAGGTCACTTATTAAATGGACTCCAAGGAACTTGGTGCTCTCCACTCTCTCCTCTACAGTTATTGTTGTGTAGTGGAGGGTGGTCATTCCTGGTTCCCCTGAAGTCCACAATCATCTCCAATGTCTTGACCACATTAAGACTCAGGTTGTTATTCTCGCACCATCACATGAGATTACCTTTTCTGTAGGGTGATTCATCATCATTGATGATGAAGCCAATGGCTGTCGAGTCATCAACAGACTTGATGACTCTGTCGGAGCTGGATCTTGTGATGCAGTCGAGGGTTACTAGCGTGAATAGGAGTGGGCTTAAGCACACAGCCCTGCTCAGCCTGACATTGCAGACGTTCCGCTACTGACCCAAACAAATGGTGGTTTTTCTGATAGGAAGCCCAGAATCCAGTCAGAGAGAGGGATATTGAGTCCCAGTGAGGACAGCTTCTCCACCAGCCTCTGGGGAATGATCATATAAAATGCCAAGCTGTAGTCGATGAACAGCAGCTTAGCTTATGAGATGACATTTTCCAGGTGTGTCAGGATGGAGTGGAGGGGCAAGGCTACAGCATAATCGATGGAATGGTTCCGTCTACAGGTGAACTGAAAACCAGTTGCCTCTGGGAGGTGTGCTTTGATACATTCCATCACCAGATGCACAAAGCATTTCATAATGGAGGTCCATGCCATGGGGCAGCAGTCATCAAGGCTTATTGGTGTTGGGATGATGGTGGCTATCTTTTTATTTATTTTTTATTTTTCACACTGTCAATCAAAATACATACAAACATTTCCCTCTTCTCCCCTTTTTCCCCTAACCTTCCCTCCCCCCCCTTCTTACCCCCCTCTAAACCCATTAAACGTTCAACATATACAATACAATAAAACTATTAAACAATTTTATCGCACAATGAAAATAAACAGGAAAATTGTGTCATCGACTCTTACACACTGGACCAAGCCATTTTGTCTTCTTATCATTTTAGGGGGTGGAGGTCCGAGGCAAGCCCTCTCTGTTATGTTCCATGTACGGTTCCCAAATTTGTTCGAATAATGTGACTTTATTTTTTTAATTATATGTTATTTTTTCCAATGGAATACATTTATTAATTTCTATGTACCATTGCTGTATTCTCAGGCTCTCTTCTGATTTCCAGGTTGACATAATACATTTTTTTGCTACAGCTAAGTCTATTATAATAAATCTTTTTTGTGCTCCAACCAAATCGAGGCCAAGTTCTTTACATCTTATATTACTTAGAAGAAAGATCTCTGGATTTTTTGGTATGTTGCTTTTTGTGATTTTATTTAATACCTGAATTAGATCTTCCCAAAACTTTTTCACTTTCTCACATGCCCAAATTGCATGAACTGTTGTTCCCATTTCCTTCTTACAGAAAAAGCATCTATCTGATACTGTTGGGTCTCAATTTTTTTAACTTTTGGGGTGTGATATATAACCTGTGTAACCAATTATACTGTTTCATACGTAACCTTGTGTTTATTATATTCTTCATAGTTCCAGAGCATAACTTTTCTCATGTTTCATTTTTTTATCTTTATGTTTAAATCTTGTTCCCACTTTTGTTTGGGTTTATAGCTTATTTCATCATTTTCCTTATCTTGCAGCTTGATGCACATGTTCGTTATAAATCTTTTTATTATCATTGTTTCTGTAATCACATATTCAAAGCTGCTTCCTTCTGGTAATCTCAGTCTATTTCCCAATTTATCCTTTAAGTAGGCTTTCAGTTGATGGTATGCAAACATTGTACCATGAGTTATTCCATATTTGTACTTCATTCATTCAAATGTTAATAAATTATTTCCCAAAAAACAATTTTCTATTTTTTTAATTCCTTTTCTCTCCCATTCTCTAAAGGAAAGGTTATCTATTGTTAAAGGGATTAGCTGATTTTGAGTCAATAATAATTTTGGTAGTTGGTAATTTTTCTTTTTCCTTTCTAAGTGAATCTTCTTCCATATATTGAGTAAATGATGCAGTACTGGTGAGCTTTTATATTGCACCAGCTTTTCATCCCATTTATAAAGTATATGTTCCGGTACCTTCTCCCCTATTTTATCTAGTTCTATCTTAGTCCAATCTGGTTTTTCCCTTGTCTGATAAAAATCTGAGAAATACCTTAATTGTGCTGCTCTATAATAATTTTTAAAGTTTGGTAACTGCAAACCACCTTGGTTGTACCTCTCCATTAATTTATCTAATGCTATCCTTGGTTTCCCCTCTTTCCATAAAAATTTCCTTATTATTCTCTTTAGTTCATTAAAGAATTTCTCTGTTAAGCAAATTGCTAACAATTGAAATAAGTATTGTATCCTTGGGAAGACATTCATTTTAATGCAATTTACCCTCCCTATCAATTTTAGTGGTAATTCTTTCCAATGTTCTAAGTCTTCCTGCAATTTCTTTATTAATGGCTGTTTTAATTTGTACAGGTGGCTTAAATTATTATCTAACCTAATACCTAGGTATCGGATTGCTTGTGTTTGCCATTTAAATGGTGATTCTTTTTAAAATTCTGTAAAATCCACATTACTCATTGGTATCGCTTCACTTTTATTTGCATTGATCTTGTACCCCGATATTTCTCCATATTATATGTAGTTCTTTTATTGATATTTCTGGTTCTGTTAAGGATACTATGATGTCATCTGCAAATAAACTGATTTTATACTCCTTCTCCTTTATTTTTATCCCTTTTATTTTATTTTATGTTCTTATCAGTTCTGCCAATGGTTCTATTGCTAAAGCGAACAGTGAGGGATATATGAACATCCCTGCCTAGTTGACCTACTTAATTTAAATTGGTTCGATACATATCCATTTACTGAAACCTTCACCAATGGTCCATTATATAATGCTTTAATCCAATTAATATATTTTTCTGGTAGATTGAACCTCTGTAATGCTTTGAATAAATAATTCTATTCTACCCTGCCAAAGGCTTTCTCTGCGTCTAAAGCAACAGCCACTGTTGGCATCTTATTTCCTTGAACTGCATGAATTAAATTAATAAATTTACAGACATTATCCGCTGTTCATCTTTTCTTAATAAATCCAGTTTGATCTTGTTTTACTATTTTTGGTACACAATCGGCCAATCTGTTTGCTAATAATTTTGCTATTATCTTATAATCTGAACTAAGTAGAGATATTGGTCTATATGATGCTGGTGTTAGTGGATCCTTCCCCGTCTTTGGTATTACTGTAATTATTGCTGTCATACATGAATCTGACAAGTTTTGTGTTTCTTCTATCTGGTTCATTACTTCCAGGAGAGGAGGAATTAATAACTCTTTAAATGTTTTATAGAATTCTAATGAGAATCCATCCTCTCCAGGCATTTTATTGTTCGGCAGCTTTTTTTTTCAAATTATTCCTTTTTTTTTAAATTTTTTATTTTTCACACCATAAATCACATTAGCCATGATATACACTTTTTCTTTTTCACACATATAGAGTGACTTTTTCTCCCCCCCCCCCCTCCTCCCAAGCCACCCCCCCACCCCACCCCCCTCTCATCCATTTTAGGTATACAATCTAGGTTGCATTAAGCCAGTCAGTCAATGTTGTCATTCAACAAAAATACACCAGAAATTCTATTGAGTCCATTCTTTTCTTTCCTTCTCCTTCCATCAACTTAGGTAATGTTTGTCCCCGGTAGGTTTTCGCTATTGTATTTAATGTAAGGCTCCCATACTTGTTCGAATATTTCAATATTATTTCTTAAACTATATGTTATTTTTTCTAATGGAATACATTTATTCATTTCTATATACCATTGTTGTATTTTCAGATTATCTTCCAATTTCCAGGTTGACATAATACATTTTTTTGCTACGGCTAGAGCTATCTTAACAAAGCTTTTTTGGGCATCCTCCAAATCAATTCCAAATTCTTTGTTTTTTATGTTGCTTAGGAGAAAGATCTCTGGATTCTTTGGTATATTGTTTTCTGTTATTTTATTTAATATCTGATTGAGATCATCCCAAAATTTTTCTACTCTCTCACATGTCCAGATTGCATGAATTGTTGTTCCCATTTCTTTTTTACATCGAAAACATCTATCAGATACTGTTGGGTCCCATTTATTTAACTTTTGCGGTGTAATGTATAGTCTGTGTAACCAATTATATTGTATCATACGCAGTCTCGTATTTATTGTATTTCTCATCGTTCCAGAACATAACTTCTCCCATGTTTCCTTTTTTATCTTTATATTTAAATCTTGTTCCCATTTTTGTTTAGTTTTACCATTTGTTTCCTCATTCTCCTTTTCTTGCAGTTTAATATACATATTTGTTATAAATCTTTTGATTAACATTGTATCTGTAATCACATATTCAAGGTTACTTCCCTCTGGTAAACTCAAATTGCTTCCTAATTTATCTTTCAAGTAGGATCTCAGTTGGTAATATGCCAGCGCTGTATCTCCAGTTATATTGTACTTATCTCTCATTTGTTCAAAGGATAAGAATCTACTTCCTGAAAAACAATTTTCTATTCTTTTAATCCCTTTTTTTTCCCATTTTCTAAAGGAAAGGTTGTCTATTGTAAAAGGGAGTAGCTTATTTTGCGTCAATATTAGTTTTGGTAATTGATAATTTGTTTTATTTCTTTCTACATGAATCTTCTTCCAAATATTGAGGAGATGATGTAATACTGGAGAAGTTCTATGTTGTACCAATTTTTCGTCCCATTTATATAATATGTGTTCATGTATCTTTTCCCCTATTTTATCTAATTCTAATCTCGTCCAGTCTGGTTTTTCCCTTGTTTGATAAAAATCTGATAGGTATCTTAATTGTGCGGCTCTATAATAATTTTTGACGTTTGGCAATTGTAAGCCTCCTTGTTTATACCATTCTGTTAATTTATCTAGTGCTATCCTCAGTTTCCCCCCTCTCCATAGAAATTTCCTTATTATTTTCTTTAACTCTTTGAAGAATTTTTCTGTCAGTTGTATTGGCAATGCCTGAAATAAGTAAAGTATCCTTGGAAAAATGTTCATTTTAATACAGTTTATCCTTCCTATCAGTGTTAGTGGTAGATCTTTCCAATGCTCTAAATCGTCCTGTAATTTTTTCATTAGTGGATTGTAATTGAGTTTATATAATTGGCCTAGATTTTTGTTTATTTGTACACCTAGGTATCTTATTGCCTGCATTTGCCATCTGAATGGAGATTCCTTCTTAAATTTTGAGAAATCTGCATTATTCATAGGCATTGCTTCACTTTTATTTACGTTTATCTTGTAACCCGACACTTCTCCATATTCCTTCAATTTCTTATATAATTCTTTTATT
The DNA here is from genome assembly GCF_036971445.1 of Narcine bancroftii. NCBI lineage: Eukaryota > Metazoa > Chordata > Chondrichthyes > Torpediniformes > Narcinidae > Narcine > Narcine bancroftii. Next base: position 186,734,520 of record NC_091473.1, read on the forward strand.
GATAGTTCTGGTTCTGTTAAGTACACTATCACATCATCCGCAAATAGACTGATTTTATATTCCCTGTCTTTTATTTTTATTCCTTTTATATTATTATCTATTCTTATCAATTCTGCTAGTGGTTCTATAGCTAGCGCAAACAATAAAGGTGATAGTGGGCATCCCTGCCGCGTTGACCTGCTTAAGTTAAATTGCTTTGATACATGTCCATTTACTGTCACTTTCGCTAACGGTCCCTTATATAATGCTTTAATCCAATTAATATACTTCTCCGGTAAACTGAATTTTTGCAATACTTTGAACAAATAATTCCATTCTACTCTGTCGAAGGCCTTCTCTGCGTCTAAAGCAACTGCTACTGTAGGTGCTTTATTTCCTTCTACTGCATGAATTAAGTTAATAAATTTACAAATATTGTCTGTTGTACGTCTTTTTTTGATAAATCCAGTTTGGTCTAAATTTACCATTTTCGGTACCTGTTCTGCTAATCTGTTTGCTAATAGTTTAGCTATTATCTTATAATCTGTGTTTAGCAAAGATATTGGTCTATATGACGCTGGTGAGAGTGGATCTTTCCCTTGTTTTAGTATTACTGTAATTATTGCTGTTTTACATGAATCTGGTAAGTTTTGTGTCTCATCAATCTGGTTGATTACATCCAGGAGGGGCGGAATTAATAGGTCTTTAAATGTTTTGTAGAATTCTATTGGGAGTCCATCCTCTCCTGGTGTCTTATTATTTGGTAATTTTTTTATTATCTCTTGTATTTCTACTGTTCCAAATGGTTCTGTTAATTTATTTTGTTCCCCTATTTGTAGTTTTGGTAGTTCAATTTTAGTCAAAAATTCATCTATTTTCCCTTCTTTCCCTTCGTTTTCAGTTCGGTATAATTGTTCATAGAATTCTCTAAAGTTTTCCTTAATTTCTTTTGGATTATATGTAATTTGTTTGTCTTTTTTCCTTGTTGCCAGTACCATTTTCTTAGTTTGCTCTGTCTTAAGCTGCCATGCTAGGATTTTGTGCGTTTTTTCACCTAGTTCATAATATTTCTGTTTTGTCTTCATTATATTCTTCTCTACCTTATATGTTTGTAATGTTTCATATTTTATTTTTTTATCCGCCAATTCTCTTCTTTTAGTTGTATCTTCCTTCATTGCTAATTTTTTTTCTATGTTTACTATTTCCCTTTCCAACTGCTCTGTTTCCTGATTATAGTCCTTCTTCATCTTGGTTACGTAACTATGCGTCCCATAGTATAAACTTATCTTCCACTGATTCCGTATTTACTTCAAAATACATTTTTAATTGTTTTTCAATAAATTCTCTAAAATCCTGTCTTTTAAGTAGCATGGGGTTTAATCTCCATCTATACATTCTTGGAGGGATGTCCTCTAGCTTTACTGTCAGTATTAAGGGTGAATGGTCCGATAGCATTCTCGCTTTATATTCTGTTTTTCTTACTCTATCCTGCATACTAGCTGATAACAAAAATAGGTCTATTCTTGAGTATGTTTTATGTCTAGTCGAGTAGTATGAGTATTCCTTTTCTTTTGGGTTTTGTTTCCTCCATATATCCAAAAGTTTCATTTCTTGCATTGATTTAATTATAAATTTGGTTACTTTGTTCGTCCTGTTACTTTTTTTCCCCGTTTTATCCATATTTGGATCCAAATTCAGGTTGAAATCCCCTCCTATTAGTATGTTCCCTTGCGTATTAGCTACCTTCAAAAAGATATCTTGCATAAACTTTTGATCTTCTTCGTTAGGTGAATATATATTAAGTAGATTCCAAAACTCCGAATATATCTGACATTTTATCATAACATATCTCCCTGCTGGATCTATTATTTCCTCTTCTATTTTAAATGGCACATTTTTGCTAATTAATATAGCCACTCCTCTTGCTTTTGAATTATACGATGCTGCTGTTACATGTCCTACCCAATCTCTCTTTAATTTCTTGTGCTCCAATTCAGTTAAGTGTGTTTCTTGGACAAATGCTATATCAATTTTTTCCTTTTTCAGTAAATTTAGTAGTTTCTTCCTTTTAATTTGGTTATGTATTCCATTAATATTTAAAGTCATATAGTTCAGCGTAGCCATTTTATATTTTGTTTATCTTCTCTTTCCGTTTTTCCATCATTACCTTTCCTCCTTTTCCATTTCTGTTTTCTTATTTTCAACTCTTTATTAGACAACATTCCTACAACATCCAACATTTTCCTTATTCTCCTATTTCTATCTTCTTTATCCCCAATCTCCCCTTCCCCTCCTGAGTTGTCCTTTATCCCTTGTCGGACAACCACATCTCCCCTCTCCATTTGGATTTGCGAATCCACTCGCAAGCGTCAACTGATTTTGTAGTGACCGCTATTTCCCCCCACCCAGCCCCCCCCCAGAAAAGATTTCACTTTTCATATGTCACAAAGGTCACTCTTTTAATTCCCTCCTTATTCTCTCTATTCCATTACCTTCCCTTATTAATTCTTGTCTATACTATCTATATTTTCCTCTAAGTACAGATACATTCACGTATGCACATTGTCTCTATTCACTCTTATACCTCTTTACCCGCATACATATCAATCGTGATCATTTTTACTCTCATTACCCGTCTTCATCCCTCAGTCTATTTTTGTCTTTACCCACATACATATCAATCGTGATCATTTTTACTCTCATTACCCGTCTTCATCCCTCAGTCTATTTTTGTAATTGTTCTGCAAATTTTCGTGCTTCTTCTGGATCCGAGAATAGTCTGTTTTGTTGTCCTGGAATAAATATTTTCAATACCGCTGGATGCTTTAGTATAAATTTATACCCTTTCTTCCATAAAATCGCCTTTGCTGTATTGAACTCTTTTCTCTTCTTTAGGAGTTCAAAACTTATATCTGGATAAATGAAGATTTTTTGTCCTTTATACTCCAGTGGTTTGTTGCCCTCTCTTACTTTTTCCATTGTCTTCTCCAGTACCTTTTCTCTTGTAGTATATCTTAGGAATTTTACTACAATAGATCTTGGTTTTTGTTGTGGTTGTGGTTTAGAGGCCAATGCTCTATGTGCCGTTTCTATTTCCATTTCTTGCTGTAGTTCTGGACATCCTAGGGTCTTAGGGATCCACTCTTTTATAAACTCCCTCATATTCTTGCCTTCTTCATCTTCCTTAAGGCCCACTATCTTTATGTTATTTCTTCTGTTATAATTTTCCATTATATCTATTTTTTGAGCTAGTAGTTCTTGTGTCTCTTTAGTTTTTTTATTAGATTCCTCCAATTTCTTTTTTAAGTCTTCTACCTCCATTTCTGCTGCTACTGCCCGCTCTTCCATCTTGTCCATTTTCTTTCCCATTTCTGTTAAGGTCATATCTATTTTATTCATTTTCTCTTCTGTGTTGTTTATTCTTTTTCTTAAATCATTAAATTCCTGTGTTTGCCATTCTTTAAATGACTCCATGTATTCTTTAATAAGAGAAAGTATATCCTTTATCTTGCCTTTCTTTTCTTCTTCTATTTCACTGTACTCTTCCTCTTCCTCTTCTTCTGCCTCTGGGTTGGCCATCTGTTGTTTCTTTGTTGCCCTTTCCTTCTCTTCTTTCTTGTTTCTATTGTCTTCTGTGGTCTCTTCTTGCTGCAGGTGTTCTGCAGCTGTCGTTGCCGGCTGTGGAGATCGACTCCCCAGCTGGTCCCCCCTCCCGTCGGTGTGCTTTTTTTCATGCGCGGTTGCGCACTTTTACTCGGCTCAGCGAGCCATTTTTGTAGTCCATTATTTACCGACCTGAGGGAGCGGTTTTCTCTCTCCGCAGCGGGCCTCTTCGAACAGGTAAGGCCTTCACCTTCTTCCTCCGTTGTCTTCTCTTCCTCTCTTCTTACCGTTGCTTTCGATTTTTCTTTTTTTGTCGCCATCTTCTTTCCACCTTTATACTCACTTTTCTTTAACTTTTATTTCTGTGCCTTTGTGTTTTCCTTTGTTTTTCCCGACTTTTCTGGAGAGGGCTGGAGTTCCCTGTCCGGCCACTACTCCATCACGTGACTCCCTTTCGGCAGCTTTTTTAATATATCCTGTACTTCCTCTATTTCAAATGGTTTTATCAGCTTGTTTTGCTCCTCTTCTTGCAATTTTGGCAGTTCAATTTTAGCTAAAAACTCTTCTGTTTTATCATCTTTCCCCTTATTCTCAGTTTGGTATAATTGTTCATAAAATTCCTTCAAGTTCTCATTAATCTTCATGGGATTATATGTAATTTGTTTATCCTTTTTCCTTGATGCCAATACAATTCTTTTAGCTTGTTCTCTTTTAAGTTGCCAGGCTAATATATTGTGTGCGTTTTTCTCCTAGCTCAAAATACTTTTACTTTATTTTCATTATGTTCTTCTCCACCTTATACGTTTGTAATGTTTCCTATTTTATTTTTTTGTCCAGCAATTCTCTTCTTTTTGTTATATCATCCCTTGTTGCTAGTTCTTTTTCTGTACTATCTCCCTTTCCAATGTTCTATTTCCCGATTGTAGTCCTTTTTCACCTTAGTTACGTAACTTATTATCTGCCCTCTAATGAAGGCTTTCATTGCGTCCCATAATATAAATTTGTCTTTCACTGATTCCTTATTTATTTCAAAGTACATTTAATTTGGCGTTCAATAAATTCTCTAAATTCCTGTCTTTTAAGTAGCATGGAATTTAATCTCCATCTATATGTTCTTGGTGGGATGTCCTCCAGTTCTATTGCTAATAACAGGGGTGAGTGATCAGATAGCAATCTATTTTTATATTCAGTTTTCCTAACTCTCCCTTGAATATGGGCCGACAATAAAAACATATAAATCCTTGAGTATGTTTTATGCCTAATCAATTAATATGAGAATTCCTTCTCCCTTGGGTGCTGCTTCCTCCATATATCCATAAGTTTCATTTCCTGCATTGATTTAACCATAAATTTGGCCACTTTATTCTTTTTGCTAGTCTTTTGTCCAGTTTTATGCAACATTGGATCCAAATTAAGGTTAAAATCCCCTCCTATCAATACATTCCCATGCGTATCTACAATCTTCAAAAAAATATCTTGCATAAACTTTTGATCCTCTTCATTAGGTGCATTTATATTGATCAAATTCCAGAATTCTGAATATATTGACACTTTATCATTACATACCTCCCTGCTGGATCTATTATTTCCTCCTGTATTTTGATTGGTACATTTTTATTGATTAGTATAGCTAAACCTCTGGCTTTTGAATTATATGATGCTGCCACTACGTGCCCTACCCAGTCTCCCTTTAATTTGTTATGTTCCACTTTAGTTAGATGCGTTTCCTGCACAAATGCTATGTCTATTTTTTCTTTTTTCAATAAATTTAATAGCCTTTTTTGTTTAATTTGGTTCTGTATTCCATTAATATTTATAGTCATACAGTTCAACATGGCCATCTCATACCATGTTTACACCTCATTTCCGTTTCCTCGCCACCACCTTTCCCCTTTTCCCCATTTTCATCTCTGTTTTCACTTTTTGAACTCAATGTATGGCAGCGCTTTTAAAACATAAAATACTTCAACAACTCCCACATCTAAAATTCCTTAACCCCAAATGTCTCCCCCCCCCACCTTCTGAGTTTCCCCTTATCCCTTGCCGGGCACCACAATTCCCCTCTCCATTTGGATTGCAAACCCACTTGCAAGCGTCAACTGATTTCGCAGTGACAGTTATTCTCTCCCACCCAACCCCCTCCAGAAAAGACTTTTATCTTCACATTACATCAAAGCTCACCCTCTTTTTTCCCCCTTACTTCCTTTCTTCCCTTTTCTTTCCCTTCTTTAGTTCTTACTTATACATTATTTTTACATCTTTATTTGTATTTTGTCGTCGTTCTTTGTTCTTGTTACATCTCTTCATCTCTCCTGTCCTGCAGGTGTTCTGCAAATTCTCGTGCTTCCTCCGGATCAGAGAACAGTCTGTTTTGCTCCCCCAGGATAAATATTTTAAGCACAGCTGGATATCTTAACATAAATTTATAACCTTTTTTCCATACGATCGATTTTGCTGTATTAAACTCCTTCCTCTTCCTTAAGAGTTCAAAACTTATGTCTTGGTAAAAAAATATTTTTTGACCCTTGTATTCCAATGGTTTTTTGTCTTCTCTAATTTTATTCCTTGCCCTCTCCAGTATATTTTCTCTTGTCGTGTTTCTCAGAAATTTTACTAAAATGAATCTTGGTTTTTGTTGTGACTGTGGTTTCGGAGCTAGTGTTCTGTGTGCCCTTTCTATTTCCATTCCTTCCTGTATTTCTGGCATTTCCAGGACCCTTGGGATCCATTCTTTTATAAATTCTTTCATATTTGTGCCTTCTTCATCTTCCTTTAGGCCCACTATCTTTATATTGTTTAGCCAAGAGCTTTCTTTAGGCAGTCCTTGTACCTCTTCTTCGGTGCACCTCTCTCTCGGTGGCCAGTGGAGAGCTCGCCATATAACACGATCTTGGGAAGGCGATGGTCCTCCATTCTGGAGACATGACCTACCCAGCGCAGTTTGATCTTCAGCAGCATGGATTCGATGCTGTCGGCCTCTGCCATCTCGAGAACTTCGATGTTGGAGATGAAGTCGCTCCAATGAATGTTGAGGATGGAGTGGAGACAACACCGGTGGAAGCGTTCTAGGAGCCGTAGATGATGCCGGTAAAGGACCCATGATTCGGAGCCAAACAGGAGTGTGAGTATGACAACGGCTCTGTAATCTTTGTGATGTTTTTCAGTTGGTTGTTTTTCCAGACTCTTTTGTGTAGTCTTCTAAAGGCGCTATTTGACTTGGCGAGTCTGTTGTCTATCTCGTTGTCGATCCTTGCATCCGATGAAATGGTGCAGCCGAGATGGGTAAACTGGCTGACCGTTTTGAGTTTTGTGTGCCCGATGGAGATGTGGGGGTGCTGGTAGTCATGGTGGGGAGCTGGTTGATGGAGGACCTCAGTTTTCTTCAAGCTGACTTCCAGGCCAAACATTTTGGCAGTTTCCGCAAAACAGGACGTCAAGCGCTGAAGAGCTGGCTCTGAATGGGCAACTAAAGCTGCATCGTCTGCAAAGAGTAGTTCACGTACAAGTTGCTCTTGTGTCTTGGTGTGAGCTTGCAGGCACTTCAGATTGAAGAGACTGCCATCCGTGCGGTACCGGATGTAAACAGCGTCTTCATTGTTGAGGTCTTTCATGGCTTGGTTCAGCATCATGCTGAAGATTGAAAAGAGGGTTGGTGCGAGAACACAGCCTTGCTTCATGCCATTGTTAATGGAGAAGGGTTCAGAGAGCTCATTGCTGTATCTGACTCGACCTTGTTGGTTTTCGTGCAGTTGGATAACCATGTTGAGGAACTTTGGGGGCATCCGAGGCGCTCTAGTATTTGCCAAAACCCTTTCCTACTCACGGTGTCGAAGGCTTTGGTGAGGCCAACAAAGGTGATGTAGAGTCCTTTGTTTTGTTCTCTGCACTTTTCTTGGAGCTGTCAGTAGTTCCTCTGTTCGCCTACTATAGTTTTCCATTATGTCCATCTTCTGAGCTAACAGCTCTTGTGACTCTTTAACTTTTTTGTCACTGTCTTCCAATTTTCTTCTTAAGTCATTCACTTCCATTTCTACAGCCATTTCTTGTTCTTCCACATTTTCTAATCTTTTCCCTATTTCTGTCATGACCGGCTCTATTCTACTCACTTTTTCTTCTGTACTTTTCATTTTTCTTTTTATTTCACTAAATTCTAATGTTTTAATTTGTTCTTGAAAATGTTTTTTTCATGTACTGTCCATCCATTTTACCTTCTATTCCTCTGTGCAGAGCTTGGTCTTCTTCTTCCTCTTCTTCTGTGTCTGCACCTGTCTTTGTGTCTTCTACTTCTCTTGCTTGTATCTGTGTCTCTTCTGACTTTCTTGTTGAGTTGCTTGTCTCACTTTGCTGGGCTTCTTCTTGCTTGGCTTCTTGCTGTTGGTCCTCTTCTTCTGGGCTAGTTATCTTTTGGGCCTCCTGTTGCTGTTCTTCTTTCCTATCACTCCCTTTCCTGTCATTTTCCTCTTCTTCCAGCTGAGAGCCCTGGTGTCAGGCATCCCTCAGCTGGATGCACTGAGTTTGCCTGCTCCTCAGCTGGGCCCCCCTCCCGTCGGTGTTTTCTTTTTCCTTAGTGAGCGCACTGCGTGCTTTTGTTTGGCTCAGAGAACCATTTTTGCAGTCCAGTGATCAGGAGGTCGCGACTGTGGGGTCGTCACCAACCTTGGGGAGCGGGCTCTTCTCCACAATGTCTCCCTGTTTCTTCATGCAGGTAAGGCCTTCTCTTTTCTCTTCCCGGCGTCTTTCTTCTTTTTTCCCCATTGTTTTTACTTTTTCCTTCTTGGGTGCCATTTGCTTTCTTTTCTCCACATCTTTTATTTGTTGTTTTGTGTTTCTTGAACTTTGTAATTTCTTCTTTTCTGGAGAGGGCTGGTATTCTCCTACCGGCCACTACTCCATCACGTGACTCCTTGATGGTGGCTATCTTGAAACCCATGGGGACGATGGACTGTTTCGAAGATGTCTGTAAGGACCTCTGTCAGTTGGTCTACCGAGTCCTTCAGTACCCAACCGGGTATGTTATCTGGTCCCTCTGCCTTGTGTGGTTGTACCATGGATAGGTTTCTCCTCATGTCAGCCGGGGTTATGCAGGAGGCTCGTTCATCAAGGGCACACGGAGCTTTCTTCAGCGTCGGCCTGTTCTTCTTGTCAAACCATGCACAGAGGTTCAGTCTGTCCAGAAGGGAGGTGCCATTGTCTTTGACTCTTAGGGTTGACTTTTGCTCTGTTATGGCTTTGATCTCCTGTCACATTTCTGGTATCGCTTATTCCCGTTTTGCCTTCCCCATTGTATGAGAGAGTTCTGTCCTGCCTGATCATAGTGCATCTTGTCTCCTGTCCTGAAGACAGCATCATGAAGTCTGAGAAATGCCCTGACCACTGCATCAGGACAAACTACTGCAGAATGGATCTAATTACACAATTGAAACATCACTTTTTTTATGCACTAACTGCAATTGTAAATTTTTTTTTCATACTGTGAACCACACTGACCAAAATACACATAAACATTTCCCTCTTGAATATAGTGTCATTTTCTCCACTTTCTTCCCCCTCCCTTCTTCCCACCTCCCTCCCCACACACTCAACGTTCAACATATATGATACATTAAACCCATTAAACAATGTCATCACACAATGAAAATAAACAAGAAAATTGTGGCATCGACTTTTACACATTTCGTCATCTTCTCATTCTGTCAATTTAGGCGGTGGAATATTATGTGGTAGGACTTCTCTGTTGTGTTCCATGTACGGTTCCCAAATTTGTTCGAATACTGTGATGTTATTTCTTAAATTATATGGTTTTTTTTCCAATGGAATACATTTATTCATTTATATGTACCATTGCTGTACTCTCAGGCTCTCTTCTGATTTCCAGGTTGACATAATACATTTTTTTGCTACAGCTAAGGCTATCATAATAAATCTTTTTTGTGCTCCATCCAAATCGAGGCCAAATTCTTTATTTATATTACTTAGAAGAAAGATCTCTGGGTTTTTTGGTATGTTGCTTTTTGTGATTTTATTTAATATCTGGTTTAGATCTTCCCAAAACTTTCCTACTTTCTCACATGCCCAAATTGCATGTACTGTTGTTCCCATTTTCTCCTTACAGCAAAAACATCTATCTGATACTGTTGGGTCCCATTTATTTAACTTTTGGGGCGTGGTATATAGCCTGTGTAACCAATTATATTGTATCATGCGTAACCTCATGCATATTATTCTAATTGAATTTTGTAGCTGTGTGCATTACCTATGTTGATTTCAATGGATTTTTTATATTCCTGGGCTAATTGCCTACTTCAGCAATTCAGTAAACTTTCCATGATTTTCATACTTTTTTTTAAACATAACTATAGATAAGGTGGATGTGATTTATCAGGATTTTCAAATCTGCTCTTTCTTTTCTCTTTAACCTTCCCCCCCCCCCACCCCTGCCAGAGGCTCTTTAACATTTCCTCCCCGCTAGAGGGCTCTCCCTCTACCTTTTCTCCTCAGCCCCTCCCCAGTTTCTCTCCTCTATCCACACCCATGATTATTTCCCCTTGATATTCTCAATATCACCTTCCCTTTTCAGACAGGATAAAGGGTCCTCATGTGCGCAATGTTTCGGTCCGCAGAAGTTGCCCAACCTGCAGAGCCCCTCCAGATTCTCATGGTTGAAAAACGATTGTTGGATGCAGGACAGAGGGGAAAATGGGTGCAACTGGCTCCAATCGCGGAAAGAGGGACTTTTATTCGTGCAAGTCATGGATGTAATACCGTCTGGCAATGACAAGGTCAAAGGCTCTAGAACTAGAGACCCAGGATCAGTTGTTGAGGCAAGTAAACGACCCCAGGACTGTCATTTGAGGAAGTTCTCTTTGTACAGCTGCTCCTTGTATGAACCCTTAATCAACATCATGAAAGCCTGTTGAACAAGAAAATCTGCAGACACTGCAATTGCAGTTCAATACATACAAGTGCTGGAGAAACTCACCAGGCCACACAGTGCTCTTTATGTAGCAGACGGCTACAAAACCAATGTTTTGGCCTTAAGCCTTTTGAGGTCGAACAAAAAACAGACAGACACTTGAATAAAATGGTGGGAAGGAGCACAGGCAAGACAACAGACAATAGACAATAGGAGCTGGAGTAGGGCATTTGGCCCGTCGGGCCAGCACCGCCATTTTAGATCATGGCTGATCATTACCATCAGTACCCCTTTCCAGCCTTATCCCCATAACCCTTAACTCCGTTACCACAAGAGTCTTATCTAACTCTCTTTTGAACATAGTCAGCGAATCCGCCTCTACCACCCTCTGTGGCAGAGCATTCCACAGATTCACACTTCTCTGGGTAAAAAAATGCTTTCTCATCTCCGTCCTAAAGGGCCTACCCTGTATTCTTAAACTATGCCCTCTAGTCCTCATCTCCATCATCATTGGGAACAAGTAATCAGACTTCACCTTGTCTATCCCCCTGATGATTTTGTATACCTCAATCATGTCCCCCCTCATCCTTCTAAACTCCAATGGATACAAGTCCAGTTTTTCTAGCCTTGCTGCATATGACAACCCTGCCATCCCTGGAACTAACCTTGTAAATCTGCGCTGCACACCCTCTATAGCTAGTATGTCCTTCCTCAAGTTTGGAGACCAGAACTGGACACAATACTCCAGGTGGGGTCTCACCAGGGCCCTGTATAACTGCAGAAGGGCGTCTCTGTTCTGATACTCCAATCCCCTTTTTATGAAAGCCAACATTCCATTTGACTTCTTCACAGCTTTCTGAACCTGCATGTTAGCCTTCAGTGACCGGTGAACAAGTACACCCAGATCCATTTGCACTTCCCCACTCCCTAGCTTGTCTCCATTTAAATAATACTCAGCTTTCCTATTACTTCCCCCAAAATGAATAACCTCACATTTGTTCACATTGAAATTCATCTTCCATTTAGCCACCCACTCCTCCAGCCTGTCCAAGTCCCTCTGCATTTTCCTTACATCCTCCTCACACCCCACACCGCCACCCAGTTTAGTGTCATCTGCAAATTTGCTCATGTTATTTATAATCCCCTCATCCAAATCATTAACATAAATTACAAACAACTGAGGACCCAACACCGATCCCTGAGGCACTCCACTCGTCACATCCTGCCATTCTGAAAAAGACCCATTTACTCCAACCCTTTGTTTCCTATCTCTTAACCAATTTCCTATCCATGTCAGCACCTTACCTCCAATACCATGCTCCCTGATCTTGCCCACTAGACTCCCGTGCGGTACCTTATCAAAGGCCTTCTGGAAGTCCAAATACACCACATCCACTGGCTCTCCCGAGTCCACCCTCTTTGTCACATCCTCAAAAAATTCCAGAAGGTTAGTCAAGCATGACTTACCCTTAAGGAATCCATGCTGACTAGCCCTTATACTATTATTACTGACTAAGTGTTCCGCTATTTCTCCTTTTATGATGGACTCCAATATCTTCCCCACCACTGATGTCAGGCTAACCGGTCTATAATTTCCCGTTTTCTCCCTCCTTTCTTAAAAAGCGGCACCACATCAGCCACTCTCCAATCCTCAGGGACCTCCCCGGAATCTATGGAACTTTGGAAAATGTCGACCAGTGCCTCCACAATTTCCATAGCCACCTCTTTAAGCACCCTAGGATGCAGCCCATCAGGCCCTGGGGATTTATCAGCCCTCAGTCCCAACAATTTACTCATATCCTCCTGCTTCTGGATCCGGATATCCATTAGATCCCCTACCTCCCCAGTAAAGTTCCCCAAGTCTCTTGGTACCGCATGACCACTACCCCCTAACTGACTATAACCTATATCCTCCTTGGTGAAGACAGTTGCAAAGTATTTGTTAAATTCCTCTGCCATCTCCTTGCTTCCGGTAATAATTTCACCCTTGCCCATTTTCAAAGGGCCAATTTTAGACCGAACCAATTTCTTCCTCTTCACATACTTAAAAAAGCTTTTGCTATCCTCCGCAATATTATCTGCTAATTTCCTCTCGTACTTCATTTTCCCGTCTCTTATGGCTTTCTTAGTTACCCTCTGATGTTCTTTGAAGGTTTCCCAATCCTCTAATTTCCCACTCCGCTTCGCTATCTTATAATTACTCCCTTTAGACTTGATAATGCACTTGATTTCCTTAGTTAGCCAGGGCTGCCATTTGCATCTCCTAGAGCCTTTCCTCCACTTTGGAATAAATTTGTCCTGAATCCTGTGAAAAATGTCCATAAAAACCTGCCATTTTTCCCCAGTTGTCCTCCCAACTAGTGTATCTTCCCATTTTATTTTGGATAGCTCCTCCCTCATAGCTGCAAAATTCCCTTTATTTAACTGAAGTACAGATGCTTCCGACTTCCTTTCCATTTCCCTTTCTAATTGCAGCTTAAAAGTAACCATACCATGGTCACTATTCTCTAATGGCTCTCCTACATCAAGGTCACTTATTAAGTCTGCATCGCTGCACAGCACCCAGTCCAGAATCGACTTCCCCCTGGTAGGTTCCTCCACTAGCTGTTCCAAGAAAGTATCTCGTAGACATTCTATAAACTCGCTCTCTTGTGTTCCTGCCCCCGTCTGATCATCCCAGTCCACCTTCATGTTGAAGTTCCCCATAACTACCGTATTGCTACCACTTTGACATGCCACTCTTAATTCCTGATTTATACAGAGGTGGCTATGAGTGGGAGGGCAGATAGATTTTTAAAAAGCTGGGTAAATCAGTGGGATGGGGTGGTTAACTGGAAAATGAATATTAGGTGTTGTTCCTCCAATTTGCAAGAGATGCTCTATGTGCGAATGGGGCAAGGAATTGAAATGGTTGACCCTTGTAGCAGAGCAAAGGTGCTCAACTGAACGATCTTCCAGCCTGCGTCCAGTCTCCGCAATCTAGAGGAAGCCACAATGGGAGCACCAGATGCAGTAGGAGGCCCCTGCAGACTCACATGTGAAACGTGGCTTCACTTGAAAGAACGGTTAGGGGCCCCAAATGTGGTAAGGGAGGAGGTGTGGGAGCAAGTGGAGAATAATGGCTGTGCTGCCGGAGCCACTGGACGGCAGCGCTGCCACTAGGGCAGACCTAGGGGGAACGAGGAGCGGAGATACAGCACTCCCGCAGGGTCTAACCACCCAGTCAGCTCCACACAGGCTTTGAACGTAGCTGAGAGTAGTTTTGTTTAAAATCCCGCAACCGTGTGGCTCCAGAAGCGAATCTATGGATACTCATTGACTCTGTGGGGGGGGGGGGGGGACTCTCGTTTGCTTCTCTTTCTCGGACTGAAAGAGGCGCTTCAGGAAATTTCTGCCGTTGGCGAATCTGTCGGCCTTACAGCAGGTAAAAGCAATTTCATGTAATATGACAGTTTTATTACAATGGCAATAAATTGAATCTTGAATCTGCGGCCACAGGGGTAGGTCCCAAAGGGTGATCAGTGTAACTTCCAACTGGTTACAGGAGCTAGCCATGTCCAAACTGGCAACCCACATTCCAGTCTGCTCAGCGTTAACACACCTTTTCAGCACCAGCGATTGGGAACAGGGTTTGAATCCTGAGCTGTCTGTAACGAGTTTGTACGTTCTCCCCATGTCTCCCACCATTCAAAACGGACTGGGGTGGGGGGGTGTAAGTTAATTGGGTGTAAATGTGGCGGCATTGACTCATGGGCCGAAATTTAAATTTAGAATCCCCTGCATGTTTGTGAAGAATGTGAGGCATATACCAGTCCTTCCTTGAAAACATTTTATTTCTTAACCCCACCCCAACCCCAACCCTGTGGTGAAAGATGTACCCTGGAGCAAACACAATGAAAAGATTCCAAGAGATTCAATAGCAAAAAAGCAATGGCTTTCATAATCATTTGTTGAGAAATTTCGGCTCTTGTTCTTGAACCAGCCGCGGCGTAGACTCAGCTCTTCTATTCAAACCCACTGAAATAAAAAATGTCAAAAGATCAGGGAACAGCAACATCAAGCGGCAGAGGCTTGGGATGGAGCAATCTCGCACACACCCATAGACAGACCCCCCCCCACAGCTACACACCCATAGACACACCCCCTTCCCCCTCCCATGAACACAACCAGAGACACACAACCTCTCTCTCCCCCCCCCCCCCCCACAGAGACATGCAGACACCCAAAGAGGCACACACACAAACCCAAAGACACACACAGACACGGGGAGAGGAGGTGGCTCTGTGAATCCAGCAAAGGAGATGGAGGATTAGGGTTGGAAAGGAATGTAGAGCGGGGGGGGGGGGGGGGGGGGGAGGGGCAAATGAAAACCAGAGAAGTTGATGTCATCTGTCACTGGGTTAATTTACCTCTGCAAATTGCCCTCCTGGCATATGGGTGAAGGGGTTGGTGGATGAGCATGAGGAGAGATGAAGGGCCTGATTCTGTAGTGTTCCTCTCTGTGACTCCCCACATAAAATAATTTCAGGAGTTACAGCAGTGCAGAAATATTAGCGAGTGTGAGTGTGGAGGGAGTGAACTTCAAGGATGCAGGCGGAAATCGACAGTTTCTGAGTGCCCCTCCTCTGGGGAAGTGGAGTGAACCCCCATGCCATTCCATCGGCTCCTGCAGGACAGCCGAGCCTCATTGCTCTTCCTCGATCTCACGGCTCAGCTGCCACTGTTTGCTGTCACTTACCTTATCATGTGGGCAATCTCCCAGTTGGTGTCAGCCGACAGGGGCCCTTCGATTTCTACGCCAGCCGCCGTAACCGTGGCTAATTGGTACTGCAAGGCAAGGGCAGAATACAAGGTGATCAGTGCGGCTGTGAGAAAAATAGTGTTCAGAGCTAATAGACAGGGGCACATGCAGACAGCGGGATGTCAGTGAATCGAGACGAGGAACCCACACAGGCTGCTGGTGACTTGCAGTCAAAGGACTCACACTAGGCTGCAGCTGCTGGAGAATGGGCTAAACACTGGCTGAAGCTCTGACAGGCATCAGAGCTCGGATGTCCTGTCCTCTCTTTCAGAAGCTGGAGGGGCTTAGCAGGTCAGGCAGTGTCAGTGGAGAGGGACGGACAGCTAACGTTTCAGGTCGGGACCCTTCATGTGTTTACAATTTCTCCTTGTGGGGCTGCCTGACCTATGGGCTTTTCTTGGGTTTACTGCTGTTCTTGCATGCATCACGTTGTCTGAACTTAGCAGGATTCGTTGGAAAATTTAGTTGCATTAGTGGCACCAAAAAATTAAAGGGTTGGGATATCAACAGGAATTGTCTGGAAAATCAAGAAGTTCAGCACTAACTTTGTCTGGAATGTGCCAGACTATCAGAAGTTTAACAAGTAGGGTAAAAACCCTTGTCCAGAATTCAAGCCTCTCCGTTAGTTCGGCAATCATGCAATCTCAAGCAAAATTTCACTTATTCAACATCTATGTGCTGGATACCAGGGATTTTACTGTATATCACTGGCTTGGAGATGCTTTTGGAGGGGAAGCACTAATCCCATTTAAAAATTCTCCCCACACTCCCCCCTATATTCTATCCCACATAAAGGTGGGGGAGGGGTGGGTGGCAAAGATAACTCACAGCAGCCCATTAACCCACGTCAAAGGAGACTTAAAGGAGCAAAGAATGATGACAGGTGACAACTGAGGTCTACAAGATTATAAGGGACGTAGATAAGGTAGACCTTTCCCCTCGCGCGCACCCCCCCCACCCACCCCGTGGCAAATACCAGAGGACATCTGTACAAAATGAGGGAAGGAAGGTTCAAGGATAAGTTGGGGTTTTTTTTTATATACATGCACAGAGACCGAGGGTGCCTGGAATGCCTTGTCAAGAGCGGTGCTGAAGGTTGATAAAATAGGAACATTTATAAGAAAAGAATATGCATGCTTGAAAAAGAGGGAGGTAGATTGTTAAGTAGATTTACATGGGTCAGTTACAACATTGTGGCCCAAAGGGCCTGTTCTATGAAACTGGAGCACCCATGGAAGTGGAGGAGAATCCCAGGGAGAAAATGCAAACTCCACACACAGCACCGAAGGCCAGGAAGGAACGTGGGTTTTAGGAGCCATCAGTCAACGATTCTATACACCCCGTTGAACTGTGCCGCATGTCTGTGCCAGTTGCCAATGTGAGGAATGGGTCCCACCCACCTGGTTATCCAGGATTGTCCGCCTGCCGCCTGCATTAACCCAGGCTGCGCCCATTGACTCTTACCCGGTTATAGGAACGTGCGTCGCGGTAGTACAGGACCTTCAGGCAGCGCTCAATCAGCAGGCGAGCTTCATCCTTCGAAATGAGTGCCTGGCTTTCTGCTACTTCCCTCATCAGGGGCTACATGGGGTGGAAGGAGAACCGAAAGGTCAGCACAGCGGGCAGAAGGGGAGGGGAACCGAAACGTCAGCACAGCGGACAGAGGGGGAGGGGAATCGAAACGTCAGCACAGCGGAGAGAGGGGGAGGGGAACCGAAACGTCAGTACAGCGGACAGAGGGGGAGGGGAACCAAAACGTCAGACAGCTGAGAGAGGGGAGTGGAACCGAAATGTCAGCACAGCGGAGAGAGGGGGAGGGGAACCGAAACGTCAGCACAGCGGACAGAGGGGGATGGGATGTAGGGACAGGGAGGGGAATCATGGGGATGTGTGTGGGGGGGGGGGGAAGAGAAGGAGGAACCACATGAGGGAGAAGGGGACAAGGCCTCACCTGAGCAAGGTACGCACCAAAACCGGTGGCCACTGTGGAAGCCTCGTAGGCGACTCCCAGCTTGTCCACATAGCCAAGGAAGCTGTGGAAAGCTACCAGTATTAATGCTCATTGCCTCTGCCCATCTCAGCAGCTGACTGCTGTCCACTTACCCTACTCCCACCTGCTTGCCCTGCTCTCATCTGGGCCTCAGCACTCCCCTCCTCCCAGAATGGTGAAGCCCCCTCCTCCATCCTGGGTTTTAAACAAAGCGAATCACTGCAATATTCAACTATTTGTCAGTCAACCCCCACCACATTCAAGGTTGCACAATGCCCACAACCTTTTGATTGACTGACAGAAGGTAATTCAATGGTTCCTTTTATTGTCACATATTACAGGTACCCCGACATACATCCAAGCTCCGTTCTGACTGACCGGTCGTATCTCAAAATGGACCAAGTATGTTAGCATGGCAATGTCATCTCCACACTCAGTCTCCATACTCTCCCGACAGCCTGCTATCAGTCCCCACACTGATCCCACTACTCCATACTCTCCCGATAGCCCACTATCAGTCCCCACATTGATCCCACTGCCCAGCGCTCTCCTGACAGCCTGCTATCAGTCCCCCCACCAATCCCACTGCCCCACACTCTTCCGCAGCCTGCTACCTGTCCCCACACAGATCCCACCACCCAGCGCTCTTGCGACAGCCCACTACCTGTCCCCAAACTGCTCCCACTCCCCTGCGTTCTCCATACAGCCCACTGTCAGTACCCACACTGCTCTCACTGCCCCGCGCTCTTCCGACAGCCCGCTGCACCTGTACAACATTCTTTTATCCTGAAAACGGAGAGTGATGATGTACACAATGCTGGGATATTGTCCGATGGTCATTATTGTACGCACACAGCCATTAGCACTGCTGGAAACGTTATGGGGTTCATCTATGGACTACTATACAATTGAAGGTTGGTGTTAATTTGGAATTTTGGCACGATGCTGCCTCTCTCCAAGATTATGCCAGTTTGCATTTTTTTTAAAATTTCCACCTTTAACCTTGCTGAGGGAAGGGGTTTAGAATTTATCTTTTTTGATAGGTTCTATTGTATCATTATGTTTGTGTTCCCATACTTCTGAATTTCTACATGTGATCTCATTATTGCAACTATTTTTACTAGTTCTGCCACACATATATTGGTATTGTTCATTTTTTTTTATTGAATAAATATCAATAAAAATATTTTAAAAAGAAAGCACCGGTGGACGTACGACCAAGCGCAAGTTTTATATTGACATTTTTCTATATATTTTAAATTTATACTGTATTTTATTTCAATCGTATGTACACATGGTCCTAAGTTAGGGAGAGGCTGTATATTCCTATTGTTAGATGCGCTCAGCAATGCTCATGACAAAAGAGAGGCCTTTCAGAGTGACTGAGTGTCCGTGGATTCGCAGACCCACGGATCCCTGTCCAATCCATCAGCAACTCGAGCTCCTGATCCCAACCTCCGGCACAATCGGGAAGCCTTCAGCGTCGAGGCAGTTCAGGGTGCGAGAGGATGCTGAGGGACTCCCGAAGGTGTGTGCGTGCTGAAGACCCTGATCGTTTGGATCTGGAGCTCAGGCTGCTAATGGATCAAACACTCATCTGAACAGCTACAAGAGTGCTGGAGGTGAATGCACAGACACTCAGCGACTCAAGGGGTTCTCTTTTGCTTCTCCTTTTGTACCGTCAGGGGCGCCAGTCAACACTAATGGTGACTGTTGGTCTTACGGCAATTTTGTGTAATATTACATGTTCTGCACCGTTACATGACAATAAAACAAGCCAAATGGAACCTCTTGCTACAACTCAGAACAATCGCTGTGCCTTGGAACTCTCAAATATGTTGTTGGATAGTACACTTCCATTCCCACCTGGCACCAATCCCACTTCTTTTCCAATGGACCAGCTTACCTCTCGCCATTGTTCATTCCACCAATGATTACAGTGTTCCAAAAGGGATTCAACTTGCACCTCCTGGGGTGGGTGGGGGGGAGGGGGGGGGGGGGAGGGAAGAAAAGAAGAGAGGCTTGAATCAAAGCACATTTTAGACTCTCTGAAATTCACTGCCCCACCCCCCCCCTCCAGAAACCGCACTCTCAAGCACTGCAATGTGACTGCAGGCCAAACAGTTAAATTTAGAGTTACAGCATCGATATAAAGTTCCTTAATGTGAATACAACAGACCTATCATGGACCCACAATGCCTCCTCATTAGTCAGGAAGACATAAAAGTGCCTACACTTCCTGAGGAGGGCAAGGCGACAGACCCCTATCTAGACAGTATTCTACCTGGGCACAGTTGAGTGTCCTGTCTGGCTGGATCATTAGGCTTTCAGGTGGCCAGAATTCTACCGCTATGCGGCTCTCGGGGTACCCACCTGAAAGAGCAGGAGGCGCCTCCAAGGCGCACTTTCTAACACTCCTCCGGGAGGGATAGTCGCCGGAGCACTGAAGTCCCCCTAGGCACCTGCATGAAGCCACCTGAAAGCAGCTGCTAAAGGGAGGGCTGACGACATCACACTGAGTTTCTCCAGCATTTTTGTGTAAAGTCAGAACAATGATTTGGCTGCAGTTTTCTGCAACGCTCTCCGTATCTCCAAACGCTTACCTGTTATACATGACTCTCGTCAACCAGGAATGGATTGCTTTCGGACTATAACTGTGACCATCTCCAAGTAATTCTTCATCAATCCTGGGGGTCAAATGCAGCAAAATCAGAGAGATCATAGACCATGAAAGACACTCTTTGAGCCCCCCAGCCCAATGCTTCACTCCACTCCCCTTCACCTCCACAAACCTCAAATGTTATTCAGCTCGTCTTAAATGCCCCCGAGCCAATCTGGTCCCTGAGGAAGGGCATTCCACATTCCTGAGAAAATACAGGGGGATAGACTGGGGGTGTGGGAAATGTGTGTAACCTATGGGGTCAGTGCCCTGGATGGCAGTGCCAGTGCTGGCCAGCATACCACCGTAGGTGGCAGACTCCGGGGGAAGCAGCGGATCGACACAGGGCACCAATAACAGGGAGAACACCCCACCCCTTTCGAGAAGGAGAAGCAGAGGAGACCACCCTAAGCGGCGGAGCAGCGAAGGGACCTGCAAGGGCTATGGGTTGCTGGAGACTTGCTCGTGGTCAAATAGGTTCGAATCCTGTGCTGTCTGTAAGGAGTTTGTACGTTCTCCCCGTGTCTGCGTGGGTTTTCTCCAGGGGACTCTGGTTTCCACCCACACTTCAAAACGTACCGGGATGTAGGTTAATGGGGTGAAATTGGGCAGCACGGACTTGTAGGGCTGAATTGGCCTGTTACAGTGCTGGATGTCTAAATTTAAATTTTTTCTGCAGGAAGAAGCCATTTCCCAGCTTGGCTGTCTTGATTTTGATGCTCCAGTACCTCCTTCCCGATGTTAGTGGTCAAAGATACTGTGAACTGGATGGAAGGGATGTTCTACAATTCCTTGAGCCCTATTTAGACAGTGCTGCCATTACATGGGCGCCATGATTTTAACCACACTGTTACAGCCCCAGTGACCCAGGTTCAAATCTAGCCTGTGTCTGCATGGGTTTACTCCAGGTGATCTGGTTTCCAAAAACGTACAGGGGCTGTGTGAACTGGGCACAACTTGCGGACCAGAAGGGACTGTCACCGTGCTGTATGTTTTAAAAAAAAAATTAATTTAAAATTTGAACGTTATAATTGGAGGAAAGGGAAGCCTCGGCCATTTTGATGATCCTCTGTATCCGATGCTTTGCTGCTATTGCCCCACACGATGCAGCCAGACAGGACGCTCTCAACTGTGCTCCTACAAAATGTCAAGATGGGGGCTGGTAGTCCTGGCCTTCTCAACAGGCATCTTCTGAGGAGAGGTGTTGTGGGAACAGGAAAGGTGGTCGTCATTTATCTGCATCTTCGTTCTCTCTGTTACAGAACCATTCTCACTGCCCTTGGGAAGCTGTTCCTCAGCACACAGCCTGGTGGTGCTGGCTCCGATACTCCTGAATCTTTTCCCGATTGGAGTAGCTGGAAGATGCTGTGTGCGGGTGGTAGGGGTTCTCAATAATTTTGCCCGCCCTCTTGAGATGGGGGTGAGGGACACACGAGTGATCCTCTCTGCCGTTCTTATGGTCCTGTAGGTTGACCTCCAATCCAATGCTCTACAGCAGCCGTACCATTAGGGGGCATTCTCAGGCACTGCGATGTGACGGCAGGCCAGGGCGCTCAAATGAGATGGTTGAAATGATGGCAGCTATTAGCTTCCCCCACCCCCACCCTTAGTCTTCTCAGTAAGTGCAGACACTGTTAAGTGAGGAGATGTGTATCACGGATAAGTCACGTTAAGTGTTACTCAAACAGATGTTCTCTGGTATTTTTGTATAACGATGCACAAGCCAATAAACTCATCTCTACCAAGAATCATGTATTCACAGCCGCAGTTCCCTTACATCATCTGCTCAATGACCTGCTTGAGGTGCTGGTAATCTGCATAGTCGCCAGAAGCCCCCAGCACGGTGGTGTCATTGACTTTCATCAGCCTGGATATGTTGCGGAATCGGGCCAGGGACCCGTACGAGCCCAGCATGTCAGCTGCCAGGATCACTCCTCCATCAAACTTCACCCCCAGCACTGAAGTGCCCGTCACTATGGGGTTCCTGCCGAAAAAGATGACATGAAGGATGGAATCCAAAAAAAAACAAAAACGTGCCTTTCCCTCTCCACTGCCATCAACTCAGCCTTCCCCCGCATCTCTTCTTTCTGCTCGTGCATCCACCCCGAAACATAGCGGGATTCCCCTTGTCCTCTCGTCCCACCCATCAGTCTCCACATCCAACAAGTTATCCTCCGCATTTTCTGCCGCATACAATGGGATCCCACCACCAGGCATATCTTTCCCCCACCCAGCTTTCCAAAGGAACCATTCCCTCCATGACTCCCTCGTCCACTCATTCTTTACCACGAATCGCCCCCTCAGTACTGACCCCTGTGACCGCAAAAAATGACCCTACTACCTCACCACCATTCGAGGCCCAATATCCATAGAACTTTAGAGCACGAAAAACACCCTTTGGCCCTTCTAGTCTGTGCTGAACTATTATTCTGCCTAGTCCCACTGATCTATACCCAGTCCATCCTCTCCCTGCCCAAATTTTTCTTAAATGTTAAAATTGAGCCTGCATTCACCACTTCAGCTGGCAGCTTGTTCCACACTCCCACTACTCTGGGTAAAGAAGTGTCCCCCCCCCCCACCAAATGTTCCCCTTAAATTTTTCCCATTTCACCCTTTATTGATGTCCTCTGGTTTGTATCGCTCTTAATCTCTGTGAAAAAACCTCTATCTATACCTCTTGTAATTTTGTATACATCTATCAAATTCCCCCCCCACCCCCCCCATTCATCTACGTTCCAGGGAAGAAAGTCCTGACCTGTATAACTCAGTTCCTCAACTTGGCAACATCCTTGTAAATATTCTCTGAACCCTTTCAATCTCATTGATATCTTTCTTGTAGTTAGGTGACCCAAACTGCACACAGTGCTCTAAATTTGGCCTCACCAATGTCTTATATAATTTTACCATAACATTACAACTTCTTTTCTTAATACTTTGATTTAAGGAGGCCAATGTGCCAAAAAGATCTTACAGCCCTACTTACCTGTGACACCACTTTCAAGGAATTTGTACCTGTATTCCCAGATCCCTCCTTCTGTTCTACTGCACTCCTCAGTGCCCTACCATTTACCCTGTAGGCCCTGCCTTGGTTTGTCCTCGCAAAGTGCAACATCTCGCACTTGTCAGCATTAAATTACATCTGTTATTTTACATCCCATTTTTCCAGCTGGTCCAGTTCCCTCTACAAGCTTTTTTTTTAAACTTTATTTAAGATTTTATAACATGAATAACATATAGGATTACATTTTAAAAAATTAAGAATAAAATAATAAAATTACAATACAATATCAGTAATCTAAATAAACTATACCCTCCCCAATAATTATTACACATTAATAACCCAACTCAAATTAGTCCAACCCCCCCCTTTCCCCCCAAAATAAAGAGTGAAGAATTAATAAAGTTAATAATATATGTGAGAAAAAAACCCACTTACAAAAAAAAACAAAAACATAACCGATTAAAATACTAACAAAAAGAAAAGTAATTAATACCAAGATATCAGACTTAAAAAACATATTTTCTTTTTGGCTTGGCTTCGCGGACGAAGATTTATGGAGGGGGTAAAAAGTCCACGTCAGCTGCAGGCTCGTTTGTGGCTGACCAGTCCGATGCGGGACAGGCAGACACGATTGCAGCGGTTGCAAGGGAAAATTGGTTGGTTGGGGTTGGGTGTTGGGTTTTTCCTCCTTTGCCTTTTGTCAGTGAGGTGGGCTCTGCGGTCTTCTTCAAAGGAGGCTGCTGCCCGCCAAACTGTGAGGCGCCAAGATGCACGGTTTGAGGCGTTATCAGCCCACTGGCGGTGGTCAATGTGGCAGGCACCAAGAGATTTCTTTAGGCAGTCCTTGTACCTTTTCTTTGGTGCACCTCTGTCACGGTGGCCAGTGGAGAGCTCGCCATATAATACGATCTTGGGAAGGCGATGGTCCTCCATTCTGGAGACGTGACCCATCCAGCGCAGCTGGATCTTCAGCAGCGTGGACTCGATGCTGTCGACCTCTGCCATCTCGAGTACCTCGACGTTAGGGGTGTGAGCGCTCCAATGGATGTTGAGGATGGAGCGGAGACAACGCTGGTGGAAGCGTTCTAGGAGCCGTAGGTGGTGCCGGTAGAGGACCCATGATTCGGAGCCGAACAGGAGTGTGGGTATGACAACGGCTCTGTATACGCTTATCTTTGTGAGGTTTTTCAGTTGGTTGTTTTTCCAGACTCTTTTGTGTAGTCTTCCAAAGGCGCTATTTGCCTTGGCGAGTCTGTTGTCTATCTCATTGTCGATCCTTGCATCTGATGAAATGGTGCAGCCGAGATAGGTAAACTGGTTGACCGTTTTGAGTTTTGTGTGCCCGATGGAGATGTGGGGGGGCTGGTAGTCATGGTGGGGAGCTGGCTGATGGAGGACCTCAGTTTTCTTCAGGCTGACTTCCAGGCCAAACATTTTGGCAGTTTCCGCAAAGCAGGACGTCAAGCGCTGAAGAGCTGGCTCTGAATGGGCAACTAAAGCGGCATCATCTGCAAAGAGTAGTTCACGGACAAGTTTCTCTTGTGTCTTGGTGTGAGCTTGCAGGCGCCTCAGATTGAAGAGACTGCCATCCGTGCGGTACCGGATGTAAACAGCGTCTTCATTGTTGGGGTCTTTCATGGCTTGGTTCAATGCATATATTTAACAAACGGAGTTAAGATTAAACATATATTTAACTCAAACTTAATATAAAAAATTAGTAAAGTTAGTAACATTATCTATCAAAAATTCTTAAACAATAATCAATTCTTTTAAAAAAAATTGTAGCATGAAAAAAAATGAAAAAAAACTCTCTATAGAGATAAACCTTCACCAAATATCAACTAACTTCACATCTATCATCATATTAATCACATAAACCACCATCTTAAAACAAAATTCAAACCTCATTAAGCATTGTACAATTCAATTTTAGTACTCTTCCACCATTTTTCCCTTTTACTCTTGAATAGTTATCCAATAAAAGCTCCAATATCACATTTAAATATCCGTTAAAATATATGTTAAAATTCAGATATCCAAATAATAAAAACACATCTACAACGAAATCTATATCTTCAACAAATGGAGCATAAACCACAAACAAAATTCAAGCCTCATTAAGAATTGTACAATTCAATTCATAACTTTCACCATTATTCCCTTCGTTCTAAAATAACTAAAATAGCAAAATAATGTACACCAGAATTACCACTCCTTTCACCTTAAAGTTAAAGAAAAAATATAAAAAAAACTTATCCATCCCATTCACATTTAAATTTCAGATATTCCTTATCTATTGAATAAACTTTACAAAAAAAACCACATCAATTTTTAGTTTTTTTAAACAATCAAATACTTTCTTATGCTTTTTTAAAAATATTTAAACAAAAAACCCCCTTCACTCTTTAATCTAATAATACAAAAAAAGGAAAAAAAAAAACGGGTAGGAGGTTAAAAATACCCCCTCCCGTCTAAACCACGCGATGCGGTAACTCCCAAAAAAAAATGGGTGTGAGATAACTCACACGTAGCAGATGACTTTCAGTGCCTATCCAGTTCTCTCCCCCAACTCTCACTTCATCTTAAACTAACATCATCATTATTTAATATCACTTTTTTTTTAAAAAAGCAAAAAAAAAGGACATCTCTTCTTTTAATCAGCTCCAACTGCCGAGTCACCATTACAACCATTCCTTCTTGGAGCACGGCTCTTTTCTTCCATCTCTTGTCTCCTTAGAGATCGCTGCGGACTATGTCTCTGTTGAAACTGAGTAATTGGCAGCTCTTGAGCAAATGCTATAGCTTCCTTTGGAGAATCAAAGAACTTTGGTTGGCAACCATCTTGAAAAACCTTCAAAACAGCTGGATATCTAAAGGTTGCCTTGTAACCTTTCTTCCACAACAACTCTTTAGCAGGATTGAATTCCCGTCGTTGGAACATAACTTCTTGACTCAAATCCGCATAGAAGAAAACTCGATTATTTTGAATCATCAAGGGTGATTTTCTCTGTTGTGCATTTCTAATAGCCACTCGTAAAATTATTTCTCTGTCGTAATAATTCAAGCAACGAACCAAAACAGGTCTTGGACTTTGACCTGAAATAGGTCTTCTACGCAAGGCTCTGTGAGCACGTTCCAGTATTATACCTTCCAGGAAATGTTCTTGACCCAGCACCTGCGGAATCCATTCAGTAAAAAATTTTCTTGGGTCTGGTCCCTCCATACCTTCCGGCAAACCAATAATCTTTATATTGTTCCGTCTGGATTGGTTTTCCAAATAATCAATCTTTTTCACCAAATTTTTATTTTGAGTTTGTAAGTCTTCGACCATTTTGGTCACATCAAAAACTTGATCCCGTATTTCGTCTATATCTTCTTCACATGAATTAAATTTATCTCTCACTTCAAGTTTAAAAGCTCCAAACTCAGCCATCTGTTGAAAATGTATTTTCACCAAAGTATTAAACCTAGTACCAAGTTCAGTCATAATCTTGGATAATCCCTGCATTGTATAAGATAGTTTAGATTCAAGATTCACAAAAATCTTTTCAATTGGAAGAGATTTTGGCTCAACAGATTCCTGCTTCTTCTCCAAAGGATCTTCTATTCCTTCCTTTATTCTGGTTGCCTTCCTTGTAGTATGATTGCTTGTGGAAACCCCAGCCACAGCCTCTCCAGCAATGACTGGAGGACACTGGCCGGGGTTTTCCCCAGTCCATAATGTATTAACTTCTCCCAGTACATCAAGTTGTATAGGTTCTTGTATCTCAAGAGATGCAGTTTGCAGCGCCACCTCTACAGTTGACAAATGCCTTTGAGTAACTTTGTTCTAAAGGCTGTTTGGCACCCTCTTTAGGGGGCTCTACCGATGTAACATGGAGCTCTACATCCGAACACTGTACCTCTCTCCTGAGATCCATTTCATGCTGAGTCCCGGTGTCTTTCCTGTAGGTAGGCTCCAAAACTTGAACTTTTGGAAAATGTAGTTTTTTGATGATCTGTTGTCGTTTTTTTTGTTCTTTTCCACCAATTGTACCATCATAAGTTAAATTTACAGCATTGAAATTATCTAAACTTTTAAAGAATTTTAACGGGCATTTCTAGACAAAACAATAAGATAGAGTCAGGAGAGGACTGGAAGGCACGTCTGATCCTTACACCATCTTGCCATGCCCCCCCTCTACAAGCTTTGAAAGACTTCCTCGCTGTCCACTAAAGCTCCAATCTTTGTGTCAACTGCAAACTTGCTGATCCACTTCACTTCTGAATCTGCAGGGGTCATCTACTGCATTCAGAACTTGCGATGTGGCCTCCTCTACCACGGAGAGACTGGGAGATCATTTCGTTGAGCACTCTGTCCCCTGCAATAATGGGGACCACCCAGTGGCCACCCATTTCAATCCCATGCACCATTCCCAAACCGACATGTCTGTCCATGCACTGTCAAAACCATGGCTATCTGCAAATTGGAGGAACTTCTTGTATTCCAACCAGACAGCATTAACATAGACCACACCCCCCAAGTTCTATTAACCCTCTTTCCCAAGTCTATCTCTTTCCCTATCCCTCAGTCTCCCTTTCTCCAAAGTCCCAGTCCCTTGCCTTCTCTCATCAGAGAGTTCCCCTTCTGAGGAGTCACGTGATGGAGTAGTGGCCGGACGGTGAACTCCAGCCCTCTCCAGAAAAGTCGGGAAAAACAAAGGAAAACACAAAGGCACAGAAATAAAAGTTACAGAAAAGTGAGTATAAAGGTGGAAAGAAGATGGCGACAAAAAAAGAAAAATCGAAAGCAACGGTAAGAAGAGAGGAAGAGAAGACAAAGGAGGAAAAAGGTGAAGGCCTTACCTGTCCGAAGAGGCCCGCTGCGGAGAGAGAAACCCGCTCCCTCAGGTCGGTAAATAATGGACTACAAAAATGGCTCGCTGAGCCGAGTAAAAGTGCGCAACCGCGCATGCGCGACATGCGAATGAAAAAAAACACACCGACGGGAGGGGGGACCAGCTGGGGAGTCGATCTCCACAGCCGGCAACGACAGCTGCAGAACACCTGCAGCAAGAAGAGACCACAGAAGACAATAGAAACAAGAAAGAAGAGAAGGAAAGGGCAACAAAGAAACAACAGATGGCCAACCCAGAGGAAGAAGAAGAGGAAGAGGAAGAATACAGTGAAATAGAAGAAGAAAAGAAAGGCAAGATAAAGGATATACTTTCTCTTATTAAAGAATACATGGAGTCATTTAAAGAATGGCAAACACAGGAATTTAATGATTTAAGAAGAAGAATAAACAACACAGAAGAGAAAATGAATAAAATAGATATGACCTTAACAGAAATGGGAAAGAAAATGGACAAGATGGAAGAGCGGGCAGTAGCAGCAGAAATGGAGGTAGAAGACTTAAAAAAGAAATTGGAGGAATCTAATAAAAAAACTAAAGAGACACAAGAACTACTAGCTCAAAAAATAGATACAATGGAAAATTATAACAGAAGAAATAACAAAGATAGTGGGCCTTAAGGAAGATGAAGAAGGCAAGAATATGAGGGAGTTTATAAAAGAGTGGATCCCTAAGACCCTAGGATGTCCAGAACTACAGCAAGAAATGGAAATAGAAAGGGCACATAGAGTATTGGCCTCTAAACCACAACCACAACAAAAACCAAGATCTATTGTAGTAAAATTCCTAAGATATACTACAAGAGAAAAGGTACTGGAGAAGACAATGGAAAAAGTAAGAGAGGGCAACAAACCACTGGAGTATAAAGGGCAAAAAATCTTCATTTATCCAGATACAAGTTTTGAACTCCTAAAGAGAAAAGAGTTCAATACAGCAAAGGCGATTTTATGGAAGAAAGGGTATAAATTTATACTAAAGCATCCAGCGGTATTGAAAATATTTATTCCAGGACAACAAAACAGACTATTCTCGGATCCAGAAGAAGCACGAAAATTTGCAGAACAATTACAAAAATAGACTGAGGGAGGAAGACGGGTAATGAAAGTAAAAATGATCACGATTGATATGTATGTGGGTAAAGACAAAAATAGACTGAGGGTTGAAGACGGGTAATGTGAGTAAAAATGATCACGATTGATATGTATGTGGGTAAAGACAAAAATAGACTGAGGGATGAAGACGGGTAATGAGAGTAAAAATGATCACGATTGATATGTATGCGGGTAAAGACAAAAATAGACTGAGGGATGAAGACGGGTAATGAGAGTAAAAATTATCACGATTGATATGTATGCGGGTAAAGAGGTATAAGAGTGAATAGAGACAATGTGCATACGTGAATGTATCTGTACTTAGAGGAAAATATAGATAGTATAGACAAGAATTAATAAGGGAAGGTAATGGAATAGAGAGAATAAGGAGGGAATTAAAAGAGTGACCTTTGTGACATATGAAAAGTGAAATCTTTTCTGGGGGGGCGTGGTGGGGGGAAATAGCGGTCACTGCAAAATCAGTTGACGCTTGCGAGTGGATTCGCAAATCCAAATGGAGAGGGGAGATGTGGTTGTCCGACAAGGGATAAAGGACAACTCAGGAGGGGAAGTGGAGATTGGGGATAAAGAAGATAGAAATAGGAGAATAAGGAAAATGTTGGATGTTGTAGGAATGTTGTCTTATAAAGAGTGGAAAATAAGAAAACAGAAATGGAAAAGGAGGAAAGGTAATGATGGAAAAACGGAAAGAGAAGATAAACAAAATATAAAAGGGCTACGCTGAACTATACGACTTTAAATATTAATGGAATACATAACCAAATTAAAAGGAAGAAACTACTAAATTTAAATGAATAAATGTATTCCATTAGAAAAAATAACATATAGGTTAAGAAATAATATTGAAATATTCAAACAAGTATAGGAGCCTTACATTAAATACAATAGCGAAAACCTACCGGGGACAAACATTACCTAAGTTGATGGAAGGAGAAGGAAAGAAAAGAATAGACTCAGTAGAATTTCTGGTGTATTTTTGTTGAATGACAACATTGTCTGACTGGCTTAATGCAACCTAGATTGTATACCTAAAATGGATGAGAGGGGGGGGTGGGGGGGGTGGCTTGGGAGGAGGGAGGGGGGAGGGAGGGGGGAGGAGAAAAAGTCACTGTATATGCGTGAAAAAGAAATAGTGTATATCATGGCTAATGTGATTTATGGTGTGAAAAATAAAAAATTAAATAAAAAAAAGAGTTCCCCTTCTAAGCCCTCTGCTATCTCCATTATCAGTTTTTCCCCCCTCTTCTACCCTCCCACATATTCACCTATGAAGTCCTACCTATTAGCCAGTGCTTGTCTCCCTGCACCTTCCTCTCCTCCCCCTCCCACCACCATTCTAGTCAGACGCCTGCTTAACAAGGGCCAGAAACATTGGTTCATTTTTCCTGCCTCTGGATCCTGCGTGACCTACAGTGTTTCCCCAGCAATAATCCATCTCATTTTGGGTGCAAGATTCACTGGCTTTATGTGAAGAAACAACATCCCCAACAAAATTACTCCAAATGAATGGCAGTTAGTGCAGATGGGCAGCGCGGTTAGCGTGATTGTCCACCAGCGACAGTGACCGGAGTTCGAATCTGGCACCGCCTGCAAGGAGTTTCTACATTCTGTGTCAATTGGGTTATCTGGGCTGCACAGACTTGTGGGCCTGAAGAGCCTGTTACAATGCTGTCTGTCTAAATTTGTATACCATCTTTATACAGACACTCCCCGACATACATCAGAGTTCCGTTCTGATGCAAGTATGTTAGCAAGGCATGTGGTCCCCACATTATCAGTTCCCACACTGATCCCACTGCCCCGCGCACTCCTGACAGCCCGCTGTCAGTCCCCACACTGATCCCACTGCCCCGCGCACTCCTGTCAGCCCGCTGTCAGTCCCCACACTGATCCCACTGCCCCGTGCTCTCCTGACACCCCGTTGTACCTGTACAGCATTTTTTACCCTGAAAACTGAGAGATACTATGATGTACACAATGCCGGGATATCGTATGACGGTCACTATCATACACCCACAGCCATTAGCACTGGTGAACGCACGTCCAAGCATAATTGTTATATTTAAATGTATTGTTTCTTTTTTTTTAAATTTAGTTTTTTTTCTGTCATATGTACAGATGCAAGTCACATAGGTCTTAAATCAGGGAGTAGCTGTATTTATCTTGATACTGATGTGATCATTACACACTGTGTTTTTGTGTGTGTTCCACAGTCTGGAGAAACTGTTTTGTCAGGTCATATAGGTACAGTCAGATGATAATAAACTTACTCTAGATGGGTCTGTTTATGTGCTGTGTAAAACATTAGGATTCTAAATTTGAGATATAATTCACTCCTTTGACCCAAATCTTAACAGTTTCTCTCTTATCTACATGATCCTAGTGGCGTTTAGGCTACCCTGCTTTAATTTTACTCTGTCCTCCACCTTGCAAGTGAACTAGAGAACTTTCACAGGCACACTGACAACAATGGAAACAGAGTTTAACCAAAATTCCAAGCAAGACAGAAACAAGCCTTATCATCCTGTGGTTGCTGTGTTTTCACTTTCACTGAGGCTTGTGGTCTACAAGGCAGGAAGTTGGAGAGGGCTCCACCAAACCCCAAGACCAAATATTAAATCTCAACTCTCACTGTGAAGTGGTGTTCATGACTCATCTTCAGCCACCCTCAAAACAGTAGCTAATCCTTATTTAGCAAGGCACAATACGGGGCCAGGCCGGGTTGGGCTGGTCGTGAGAGGAACCCACCTGGTCAGATCCTTCGTGCACAGCCAGAACATCACCCACTATGCACTAAACCTTAATCTATCAATCGATTTAGAAAATCGAAGGGTAATTTCATTTTCAGGATGTTACAAAGAACAGATTGATGAAGTTTAGGGTGCCATTTTAAAATTGGGACTCTGGTTACAGAAAGAACACAAAGACTGATAAATATTTGAAGTGGTGAAGTCCAAGAATCTCACTGCAAGGAGGAACAAATACTGGTGCTACCGTTGTGGACTGGAAGATCGCTTTGTTGAGCACCTTGGCTCTGTCCACCGCGGTAGCGGGGCTCTCCCAATGTCCACCCATTTCGATTCCCCATCCCATTCTTTTGCTGGCATATCTGTCCATAGTCTCATGCAGTGCTAGACTGAGATCACCTGCAAATTGGAGGAGCAAAATCTCATCTCCCGTCTGGCACCTCCAACTGGATAGCATTAACACGGACTTCTCTGGATTCTGTTAAACCCCACCACCATCTTCATCTTCTTTCCACTAGTTTTTTTTCTCACTCTCTCTCTACCCCCCTTCCCTGTCTCCTTTCTCAGCCAAAATCAATTCTCACCTTTCCTGATCCTCCCCTCCAATTCTTCTACCCTCCTCCCGACTGTAATTCAGAAACCTGCCTGCTTTTTACTTATAGCTTGAAGAAAGATTTATACGGAGGAGTCACATCATGGAGTAGTGGCCGGTAGAGGAATACCAGCCCTCTCCAGAAAAGAAGGAAAAAAGTAAAGAAAAAGCAAAGCCACAGACACACAAACCACAACAAATAAAAAATAAAGGTGTGGAGAAAATGGCACCAAAGAAAGAAAAGCCAAAAATAACTGGAAGAAAAGAAGAGAAAGGTGAAGGCCTTACCTGTACGAAGAAGCAGGGACCTGCTGTGGAGAGAGGAGCCCACTCCCTGAGGTCAGTGGAAACCCCAAGGGGATGTGACCCACCGAGCGCAGGACTACAAGGATGGCTCATGGAGCCAAACAGAGGTGTGCAACCACACACGACAAAGACAACACCGACGGAAGGGGGGGGACCAGCTGTGGAGTTGAACTCCACAGCTTGAACAGCTGAGTAAAACCCAACAGCAGGGCTCCCAGTAAGAAGATACAGAAAATAATGGGAACAAGAAGGCGGAGAATGAAAAAAGGAAATCAGAGACTCAACAGATGACCAGCCTAGAGGAAGAGGACCAACATTAAAACACCATTAATAAAAAAAATACCCAGCAAACTGAGACAAACAGCCCAACAAGAAAGTCAGAAGAGACACAGATACAAGGAAGAGAGGTAGAGGATAGAGGTCCTGGAGTGGACTCAGGGGAAAACCAAGATCCATTCAAGTAAAATTCCTGAGATATACGACGAGAGAAAATATACTGGAGAAGGCAATGAAAAAAATAAGAGAATACAAAAAGCCACTGGAATACAAAGGTCAAAATTTTTTTTTTTTTTTTTAAATATACCCAGGCGTAAGTTTTGAGCTCCTGAAGAAGAGGAAGGAGTTTAACGCAGCAAAATCGATCCTATGGAAAAAAGGCTATAAATTTATGTTAAGATATCCAGCGGTGCTTAAAATAGTTATACCGGGGCAGCAAAGGAGACTATTTTCGGATCTGGAGAAAGCACGAGAATTTGCAGAATGCCTGCAAAACAGACAGAGAGATGAAGAGATGTAACAAGAACAAGAATGACGACAAACTACATATAAAGAAGAAGAATAAAGTATAAGAAATAACTAAGAAAGGGAAGAAAGGAAGTAAGGGGGGAATTAAGAGAGTGAGCTTTGTTATATGTGAAGATAAAAGTCTTTTCTGGAGGGGACTGGGTGGGAGGAAATAACAGTCACTGCGAAATCAGTTGATGCCTGCAAGCGGGTTTGCAATCTAAATGGAGAGGGGAGATGTAGTTGCCTGTCAAGGGACAACTCAGAGGGGGGGGGGGGGGGGGGACTTTTGTGCTTAAAGGAATAGTGGAAATATTTTATGTTTTAGAAGTGTTGTCTTACAATGTGTTCAAAAAAAGAAAGCAGAAATGGATAAGGAGAGAAGGTGGTGATGAGGAAGCAGATAGGAAAGGTAAACAAAGTATGAAATGGCCACGTTGAACTATATGACTTTAAATATTAACAGAATACATAACCAAATCAAAAGGAAGAGGCTGTTAAATTTACTGAAGAAAGAAAAAATTGATATAGCATTCTTGCAAGAAACACATCTAACTGAAGTGGAACACAAGAAATTAAAGAGAGATTGGGTAGGGCAGGTAACTGCAGCATCATATAATTCAAAAGCCAGAGGAGAAGGTATATAAATCAATAAAAATGTACCAATCAAAATAGAGGAGGAAATAATAGATCCAGCAGGGAGGAATATAATGATAAAGTGTCAGATATATTCAGAATTTTGGAATTTGCTCAATGTATATGCACCCAATGAAAAAGATCAAAAATTTATGCAAGATATCTTTGAAGATTGCAGATACGCAGGGGAATATACTGATAGCAGGGGACTTTAACCTTAATTTGGACTCAAAGATGGAAAAAAGACTAGCAGAAATAACAAGGTAACCAAATTTATGGTTAAATCGATGCAGGAAACGCAACTTTTGGATATATGGAGGAGACAACTCTCAAAGGAGAAGGAATACTCATATTACTCGGGTAGACATAAAACATACTCAAGGATAGACCTGTTCCTGTTGTCAGCCCACATCCAAGGGAGATTTAGGAAAATGGAATATAAAGCAAGATTGTTATCTGATCACTCACCCCTGTTATTGGCAATAGAGCTGGAGGACATCCCACTGAGAACGCATAGATAGAGATTAAACTCTATGCTACTTAAAAGACAGGAATTTAGAGAATTTAGTGAATGCCAAATTAAAATGTACTTTGAAATAAATACGGAATCAGTGAAAGTTTATACTATGGGATGCAATGAAAGTGTTCATCAGAGGGCAGATAATAAGTTGTGTAACTAAGATGAAGAAGGACTACAATTGGGGAATAGAACAGTTGGAAAGGGAAATAGCAAGTACAGAAAAAGAATTAGCAATAAAGGAAGATACAACAAAAAGAAGAGAATTGGCAGACAAAAAAATAAAATATGAAACACTACAGACATACAAGGTGGAGAAGAACATAATGAAGACAAAACAGAAGTATTATGAGCTAGGAGAAAAAATGCACAAAATACTAGCTTGGCAGCTTAAGACAGAACAAACTAAAAGAACGGTATTGGCATCAAGGAAAAAGGACAAATAAATTACATAAAATCCAACAGAGATCAACGAAAACTTCAAGGAATTCTACAAGCAACTATATCGAACTGAGAACGAAGGGAAAGAAGACAAAATAGATGAATTTCTAGCTAAAATTGAACTACCGAAATTGCAAGAAGAGGAGCAAAATAAAATAATAAAACTACTTGAAATAGAGGAAATACAGGATATATTAAAAAAACTACCGAACTATAAAACGCCGGGAGAGGATGGACTCCCAATAGAATTCTATAAAACATTTAAAGACTTATTAATTCCTCCTCTCCTGGAAGTAATGAACCAGATTGAAGAAACACAAAACATGCCAGATTCATGCAAAACAGCAATAATTACAGTAATACCAAAGACGGGGAAAGATCCACTAACACCAGCATCGTATAGACCAATATCTCTACTTAACACAGATTATAAGATAATAGCTAAACTATTAGCAAACAGATTGGCCGACTGTGTACCAAAAATAGTAAAACTAGATCAAACTGGATTTATTAAGAAAAGACGAACAACGGATAATATCTGTAAGTTCATTAACTTAATCCATGCAGTACAAGGAAACAAGATGCCAACAGTGGTGTTGCTTTAGACGCAGAGAAAGCCTTTGACAGAGTAGAATGGAATTATTTATTCAAAGTACTACAAAAATTCAGCCTACCAGAGAAATATATTAATTGGATTAAAGCATTATATAAGGGGCCATTGGCGAAAGTGACAGTAAATGGATATATATCAAACCAATTTAACTTAAGCAGATCAACTAGGCAGGGATGTCCACTATCTCCCTCACTGTTCGCGTTAGCTATAGAACCACTAGCAGAACTGATAAGAACAGAAAATAAAATAAAAGGGATAAAAATAGAAGACAAGGAATATAAAATCAGTCTATTTGTAGATGACGTTATAATATACTTAACAGAACAAGAAATATCAATAAAAGAATTACATAGGAAATTGAAGGAATATGGAGAAGTATCGGGGTACAAGATCAACGCAAATAAAAGTAAAGCAATGCCAATGAATAATGCGGATTTCACGAAGTTTAAGAAAGAATCACCATTTAGATGGCAAACACAAGCAATTTGATACCTAGGTATACAACTAGATAATAATCTAGGCCATCTATACAAACTAAATTATCAGCCATTAATGAAGAAATTACAAGACAACTTAGAGCATTGGAAAGACTTACCACTAACACTGAGAGGAAGGGTAAATTGTATTAAAATGAATATCTTCCCAAGGATAGAAAACCTATTTCAATCATTACCAATTCACCTAACAGAGAAATTCTTCAAGGAGCTAAAGAAAATAATAAGGAAATTCTTATGGAAAGGGGGGAAACCGAGGATAGCACTAGATAAATTAACAGAATGGTATAAACAAGGAGGCTTACAACTACCAAACTTTAAGAATTATTATAGAGCCGCTGTAAGGTAAAAACATCAAATGAGTTGGGACCGGAGAAGGAGTCACCCAGTACTAAGGAGTAACAGGATGCAGGTGTGACCTTGTACGCTCAAGGTAAGTGTGGCAATAACAAGATGATGTGCAGCAGACTAACTGAGAAGGGTAGCAGCAGCTTATTCATTGGACAATGTAATGGTATGATAATTTACTAAGTGCGTGTCCTGAGGTATAAAAAACACCACTTGCTGATATCGGGAGAATGCGCCTTCTACAACTAACACTGTTAGTTGCAAGAGTTACAATCCGGTAATAAAGAACCTTGATTTCGACTCAGTCTGGTGTCTGACTCACTCATTCTCGAGCAAAGCAGACCTAACAATTTGGTGACCCCGACGTGATGGGTGAGTGGACACTAGACGACGGTTTCTGTTTTTCTTGACAATCATCTCAGCCGGCTGACAAAAAGGTCCAGAGAAGCCTGTTTTAACAAAATTCTCTCTCTTAAAATCTTTTTGATTGTCAGTAAGAACTGGAGATTGGACAAATTAGACGATCATAATTGAAGGTCGTCACCTGCCAGGATTGTAACCCGTAAGTGTTTACAGACAAAACTATAAAAGTCCTTAAGGTGTTTTAGTGACATTTGATAAGTGCTTCGCCGACAAACTACTAGAGTTTAAAAAGTCTTTGTGACGTTAGAGTCCAATAGAGTGAGAAGGTGGTCTAAGAACAATTGGGGACCTGAGTTTTCTGCCCTAAACCGGTTATTAAGAGGAGAAATCTCCCACGTTAAGGTTGTGCTTTGAAAGAAAACGAAGGTTCAGGCTTATTGGTCTCCATTGTACAAGACTTGCTTATAAATGTCCAGTAGGTATGATAATGTCTGTACACTTGAAAACTTAAGAATTTATTTCCCAAATTCGCCGTGGTGGAATACCAGAGTGGACATTAGAGACCTTGAGACGACAAAAAGAGTACTCAGAGATGCCTGCCTGGTGAACAAGGGCGACGACCAAAGACTGCAAAAGCTGTGTCTGGATCAGGTAGGAGATATCAATGAAAAAGTTGACAGAATCTTAACAGACACACGGTTTATTCGAAATATTTTTGACAAGTTAAATGAAGGTATTCCCAGCATCACCAAGGAGATAAAGTTATGTAAATTCATAGATTTCAGGGAAACTGGACAAAAATATAGCCCAAAAACTTGGTTTCCTAGTTGTAACCTAACTTTCAGACCTCTTTGGGAAAACAGAGAGTGGAAGACGAGCAATCAGAGTATACAGGACAGTCTGAGGTCCACCGGAGGACCAGACTTGGAGACTGTTTCACTAAAAAACTTTTGTCATCCGGCCTGCAAGGAGACATTTTTAAGGGCGATTTTTGTTAATATAGATCCTCTAAACGGACAAGAACCTAAATTAAGAGAGGCATTAGGAAGTGACCCCGCAGCAATGGCTGCATAGTTGCCTGCTAAGACCTTTGACCAAGTTATTAGGGAAATTAATCAGGAATTAGAGAAGCGAAATACCAGTAAAGAGGCATTGGAGAAACAAAGAATTCTCCGAAAATGTGTAGATCGCTGGAGGAAGATGGGGTGGTTACCCGGGAGCGCCGAGATGTTCCTGACAGGTGAGGGAAACAAAATTTTAAAGCGTAGGGTCTTAGATAAGCTGGAAGAAACAAAACGAGACATAGAAAGGAAAATCTTTAATCGAGTGTCTGCACAAAAAAAGATGAGAGACAAGGAGATGCGTTACCACGATGTCCTAGCTCTATTCGAGGAATTTAGTCTCCCTGATAACCCACCTATTATGGCCCCTGTAGAAATAGCTTGTAGACCCCCACCCTATGCATACGTTGAGTCACAAGGTACCCCTGACACCCCAGATGGGACCCAGGAGTCACGTCCCTTATATCCAGATATTGAAACACTGGGACATGACGGGAACATCGGGAATGGGGACACGTCAGTCAAGATGCAGGCCCCTTTACTTAAAATAAAAGGGGGATTAATAGACATCGAGACCCCCGCAGGATCCAAGAAAATAGAAGACTTAGAGACACAGAAAAGGAACATGAAAAAGGTTCAGGATAACGTTGAAAACTTAAACAAAGATGTGATTGTGCTAGGGCAGATAAGTAAGGAACAAAAAGAATTAATGGTAGATGTATTGAGAGAAATGGAAAAGATAACTACAACACTGTCAGCAGAACTCCAAGCTGGAGGAATAGTAATAGGGGCAAAGGACGAAAAGTGTAGTACAGATGAGGAAACGAGATACGGCCCACCATGGGAGGGAAGTAGCACAAGAGAACTCGGGAAGAAGAGTAGACATGCCCGCCTGGACATAGTTAGGACGAAAGAGAAAGACGTGAAACCACTAGACAATGGCCGAAGAAATTATCTTAGAGACAAGCGTGAACGATATACCACCGACTCTGAGACATCAGGACAGTAGTGACGAAGAGGTGTCTGAACAGGGAGGACAAAATAGATGTATTCCAAGAGTAAAGATGGAACAGAAATCCCCAAAATTGAGATATCAATGCCCATTGCTGATCACGGGGCAGGGAAATCAAAAGTATGTACTCTGGTCATGAATGGACTTAGAGAGTCTAATGAAAAGACTTCCTCCATTAAGTAATGGGGCTGGTCGGAGGAGTCACGTGATGGAGTAGTGGCCGGACGGTGAACTCCAGCCCTCTCCAGAAAAGTAGGGAAAAACAAGAGAAAATACAAAGGCACAGAAATAAAAGTTAAAGAAAAGTGAGTATAAAGGTGAAAAGAAGATGGAGACAAAAGGAAAAAAATCAAAATCAACGAAAAGAAGAGAGGAAGAGAAGACAACGGAGGAAAAAGGTGAAGGCCTTACCTGTCCGAAGAGGCCCGCTGTGGAGAGAGGAGCCCACTACTTCAGGTCGGTAGAAAAACAACTACAACAATGGCTCACAGAGCCGAGTAAAAGTGCGCAACCGCGCATGAAAAAAAACACACCGACGGGAGGGGGGACCAGCTGGGGAGTCGATCTCCACAGCCGGCAACGACAGCTGCAGAACACCTGCAGCAAGAAGAGACCACAGAAGACAATGGAAACAAGAAAGAGGAGGAGGAAAGGGCATCCAAGAAACAATAGATGGCCAACCCAGAGGAAGAAGAAGAGGAAGAATACAGTGAAATAGATAAAGGGAAAGGCAAGGTAAAGGATATACTTGCTCTTGTTAGAGGATACATGGAGTCATTTAAAGAATGGCAAACACAGGAATTCAATGATTTAAGAAGAATAAACAACACAGAAAAGAAAATAAATAAAATGGATATGACCTTAACAGAAATGGGGAAAAAAATGGACAAGATGGAAGAACGGGCAATAGCAGCAGAAATGGAGGTAGAAGACTTAAAAAAGAAATTGGAGGAATCTAATAAAAAAACTAAAGAGACACAAGAACTACTAGCTCAAAAAATAGATACAATGGAAAATTATAACAGAAGAAATAACATAAAGATAGTGGGCCTTAAGGAAGATGAAGAAGGCAAGAATATGAGGGAGTTTATAAAAGAATGGATCCCTAAGGCCCTAGGATGTCCAGAACTACAGCAAGAAATGGAAATAGAAAGGGCACATAGAGCATTGGCCCCTAAACCACAACCACAACAAAAACCAAGATCTATTGTAGTAAAATTCCTAAGATATACTACAAGAGAAAAGGTACTGGAGAAGACAATGGAAAAAGTAAAAGAGGGCAACAAACCACTGGAGTATAAAGGGCAAAAAATCTTCATATATCCAGATATAAGCTTTGAACTCCTAAAGAAGAGAAAAGAGTTCAATACAGCAAAAGCGATTTTATGGAAGAAAGGATATAAATTTACACTGAAGCATCCTGCGGTATTGAAAATATTTATTCCAGGACAACAAAACAGACTGTTCTCGGATCCAGAAGAAGCACGAAAATTTGCAGAACAATTACAAAAATAGACTGAGGGATGAAGACGGGTAATGAGAGTAAAAATGATCACGATTGATATGTATGTGGGTAAAGACAAAAATAGACTGAGGGATGAAGACGGGTAATGAAGGTAAAAATGACCACGATTGATATGTATGCAGGTAAAGAGGTATAAGAGTGAATAGAGACAATGGGCATACGTGAAAGTATCTGTAATTAGAGGAAAACAGATAGTATAGACAAGAATTAATAAGGGAAGGTAATGGAATAGAGAGAATAAGGAGGGAATTAAAAGAGTGACCTTTGTGACATATGAAAAGTGAAATCTTTTCTGGGGGGGGCTGGGTGGGGGAAAAGAGCGGTCACTGCAAAATCAGTTGACGCTTGCGAGTGGATTCGCAAATCCAAATGGAGAGGGGAGATGTGGTTGTCCGACAAGGGATAAAGGACAACTCAGGAGGGGAAGGGGAGATTGGGGATAAAGAAGATAGAAATAGGAGAATAAGGAAAATGTTGGATGTTGTAGGAATGTTGTCTGGTAAAGAGTTGAAAATAAGAAAACAGAAATGGAAAAGAAGGAAAGGTAATGATGGAAAAACGGAAAGAGAAGATAAACAAAATATAAAATGGCTACGCTGAACTATATGACTTTAAATATTAATGGAATACATAACCAAATTAAAAGGAAGAAACTACTAAATTTACTGAAAAAGGAAAAAATAGATATAGCATTTGTCCAAGAAACACACTTAACTGAATTGGAGCACAAGAAATTAAAGAGAGATTGGGTAGGACATGTAACAGCAGCATCGTATAATTCAAAAGCAAGAGTAGTGGCTATATTAATTAGCAAAAATGTGCCATTTAAAATAGAAGAGGAAATAATAGATCCAGCAGGGAGATATGTTATGATAAAATGTCAGATATATTCGGAGCTTTGGAATCTACTTAATATATATTCACCTAACGAAGAAGATCAAAAGTTTATGCAAGATATCTTTTTGAAGGTAGCTAATATGCAAGGGAACATACTAATAGGAGGGGATTTCAATCTGAATTTGGATCCAAATATGGATAAAACGGGGAAAAAAATTAACAGGAAGAACAAAGTAACCAAATTTATAATTAAATCAATGCAAGAAATGAAACTTGTGGACATATGGAGGAAACAAAACCCAAAAGAAAAGGAATACTCATACTACTCGACTAGACATAAAACATACTCAAGAATAGACCTATTTTTGTTATGAGCTAGTATGCAGGATAGAGTAAGAAAAACAGAATATAAAGCGAGAATGCTATCGGACCATTCACCCTTAATACTGACAGTAAAGCTAGAGGACATCCCTCCAAGAATGTATAGATGGAGATTAAACCCCATGCTACTTAAAAGACAGGATTTAGGAGAATTTATTGAAAAACAATTAAAAATGTACTTTGAAGTAAATACGGAATCAGTGGAAGATAAGTTTATACTATGGGACGCAATGAAAGCATTCATTAGAGGACAAATAATAAGTTATGCAACCAAGATGAAGAAGGACTATAACCAGGAAACAGAGCAGTTGCAAAAGGAAATAGTAAACATAGAAAAAAAATTAGCAATAAAGGAAGATACAACCAAAAGAAGAGAATTGGCGGATAAAAAAATAAAATATGAAACATTACAAACATATAAGGTGGAGAAGAATATAATGAAGACAAAACAGAAATATTATGAACTAGGTGAAAAAACACACAAAATCTTAGCATGGCAGCTTAAGACAGAGCAAACTAAGAAAATGGTATTGGCAACAAGGAAAAAAGACAAACAAATTACATATAATCCAAAAGAAATTAAGGAAAACTTCAGAGAATTCTATGAACAATTATACCGAA
The DNA here is from genome assembly GCF_036971445.1 of Narcine bancroftii. Taxonomy (NCBI): domain Eukaryota; kingdom Metazoa; phylum Chordata; class Chondrichthyes; order Torpediniformes; family Narcinidae; genus Narcine; species Narcine bancroftii. The sequence continues at coordinate 186,776,749 of NC_091473.1, forward strand.
CTGAAAACGAAGGGAAAGAAGGGAAAATAGATGAATTTTTGACTAAAATTGAACTACCAAAACTACAAATAGAGGAACAAAATAAATTAACAGAACCATTTGGAACAGTAGAAATACAAGAGATAATAAAAAAATTACCAAATAATAAGACACCAGGAGAGGATGGACTCCCAATAGAATTCTACAAAACATTTAAAGATCTAAAAATACCGCCCCTCCTGGATGTAATCAACCAGATTGATGAGACACAAAACTTACCAGATTCATGTAAAACAGCAATAATTACAGTGATACTAAAACAAGGGAAAGATCCACTCTCACCAGCGTCATATAGACCAATATCTCTGCTAAACACAGATTATAAGATAATAGCTAAACTATTAGCAAACAGATTAGCAGAACAGGTACCGAAAATGGTAAATTTAGACCAAACTGGATTTATCAAAAAAAGACGCACAACAGACAATATTTGTAAATTTATTAACTTAATTCATGCAGTAGAAGGAAATAAAGCACCGGCAGTAGCAGTTGCTTTAGACGCAGAGAAGGCCTTCGACAGAGTAGAATGGAATTACTTGTTCAAAGTATTGCAAAAATTCAGTTTACCGGAGAAGTATATTAATTGGATTAAAGCATTATATAAGGGACCGTTAGCGAAAGTGACAGTAAATGGACATGTATCAAAGCAATTTAACTTAAGCAGGTCAACGCGGCAGGGATGCCCACTATCACCATTATTGTTTGCGCTAGCTATAGAACCACTAGCAGAATCGATAAGAATAGATAATAATATAAAAGGAATAAAAATAAAAGACAGGGAATATAAAATCAGTCTATTTGCGGATGATGTGATAGTGTACTTAACAGAACCAGAACTATCAATAAAAGAACTATATAAGAAATTGAAGGAATATGGAGAAGTGTCGGGATACAAGATAAACATAAATAAAAGTGAAGCAATGCCTATGAATAACGCGGATTTCTCAAAATTTAAGGAGGAATCCCCATTCAGATGGCAAATGCAGGCAATAAGATACCTAGGTGTGCAAATAAACAAAAATTTTGGCCAATTATATAAACTCAATTACAATCCACTAATGAAAAAATTACAGGACGATTTAGAGCATTGGAAAGAGCTACCACTAACACTGATAGGAAGGATAAACTGTATTAAAATGAACATTTTTCCAAGGATACTATACTTATTTCAGGCATTGCCAATACAACTGACAGAAAAATTCTTCAAAGAGTTAAAGAAAATAATAAGGAGATTTTTATGGAGAGGGGGGAAACCGAGGATAGCACTAGATAAATTAACAGAATGGTATAAACAAGGAGGCTTACAATTGCCAAACTTCAAAAATTATTATAGAGCCGCACAATTAAGGTACCTATCAGATTTTTATCAAACAAGGGAAAAACCAGACTGGACGAGACTAGAATTAGATAAAATAGGGGAAAAGATACCTGAACACATATTATATAAATGGGACGAAAAATTGGTACAACATAGAACTTCTCCAGTATTACACCATCTCCTCAATATATGGAAGAAGATTCATGTAGAAAGAAATAAAACAAATTATCAAATACCAAAACTAATATTGACGCAAAATAAGCTACTCCCTTTTACAATAGACAACCTTTCCTTTAGAAAATGGGAAAAAAAAGGGATTAAAAGAATAGAAAATTGTTTTTCAGGAAGTAGATTCTTATCCTTTGAACAAATGAGAGATAAGTACAATATAACTGGAGATACAGCGCTGGCATATTACCAACTGAGATCCTACTTGAAAGATAAATTAGGAAGCAATTTGAGTTTACCAGAGGGAAGTAACCTTGAATATGTGATTACAGATACAATGTTAATCAAAAGATTTATAACAAATATGTATATTAAACTCCAAGAAAAGGAGAATGAGGAAACAAATGGTAAAACTAAACAAAAATGGGAACAAGATTTAAATATAAAGATAAAAAAGGAAACATGGGAGAAATTATGTTCTGGAACGATGAGAAATACAATAAATACGAGACTGCGTATGATACAATATAATTGGTTACACAGACTATACATTACACCACAAAAGTTAAATAAATGGGACCCAACAGTATCTGATAGATGTTTTCGATGTAAAAAAGAAAGGGGAACAACAATTCATGCAATCTGGACATGTGAGAGAGTAGAAAAATTTTGGGATGATCTCAATCAGATATTAAATAAAATAACAGAAAACAATATACCAAAGAATCCAGATATCTTTCTCCTAAGTAACATAAAAAATAAAGAATTTGGAATCGACTTGGAAGATGCACAAAAAAGATTTGTTAAGATAGCCCTAGCCGTAGCAAAAAAATGTATTATGTCAACCTGGAAATTGGAAGATAATTTGAAAATACAACAATGGTATATAGAAATGAATAAATGTATTCCATTAGAAAAAATAACATAGTTTAAGAAATGATATTGAAATATTCGAACAAGTATGGGAGCCTTACATTAAATACAATAGCGAAAACCTACCGGGAACAAACATTACCTAAGTTGATGGAAGGAGAAGAAAAGAAAAGAATGGACTCAGTAGAATTTCTGGTGTATTTTTGTTGAATGACAACATTGTCTGACTGAATTAATGCAACCTAGATTGTATACCTAAAATGGATGAGGGGGGGGTGGGGGGGTGGCTTGGGAGGAGGGAGGGGGGGGAGAAAAAGTCACTGTAAATGTGTGAAAAAGAAAAAGTGTATATCATGGCTATTGTGATTTATGGTGTGAAAAATAAAAAATTTAAAAAATTAAAAAAAAAGTAATGGGGCTGGTCCATGGATTTCTTGTTTCGAGCGAGAAACCTGTCAGGAACAATTAGCACTTGCAGATGTCAGAACTATCATGATAAAAATGAAGGCAGAAGGAGCCCTGAAGCAAATAGAGAGAACACTCAAAAGCGGAAAATTGGGGGATGGCAGAGTGATCAACAAGTACAGGCACCCCAGTATGACGACTATATTTGGGAAGGTGCTGAATTAGATTATTGACGGGGCCCTGGAGAATCAAAAATCACGCCTCCCTGGGAGCCACCGAAAATTTGGGGGACGGTGAATGGAGAAAAAATTGAATTTATGATTGACACAGGGGCAGCAGTAACAACCGTAATTAAACAACCCCCAGGGAGCACATATTCGGGCAAAACATTATCTACAATAGGATTCTCCGGGATAAGGGAAACACAGCCCTATACCGACAACATCGACATGACATTTGGACAACAAAGGGTCAGAGCAACTGTCCTAGTTGTGCCAAGCTGCCCCATTAATTTATTGGCAAGGGACGTTCTTACTAAACTGGGGATAACCATACAATGTTCTGAGAAGGGCCTTCGGTTAACATGCCCAGGGGACACAATACAGAGAGAAGGACAGTTTGTACTAATGACCCCAACCAATGCTTCAGAAGACTCTGTGGAGGTTATTATTTTCTGGAGTCGACTACTGTATGACGAACCAGGCCCAGGTCTGATTAAACAGTATTTTTGAGTGGAGGGCCAGTATTCCCCAGTATGGGGAGTACCAATACCCACTGGATCCCATGCATGTAACATTAAACTATACCATCCACCCGGACCTGGAGTATGAGGAGAGGTGGGACTCTCTAAAAGAAGGAAAGACAGAAATGATACATTGTCCATTTATCTTTGTGGGAAAGGAGGGAATAGCTGCTATGGTTATCTTGTCGGAAGAACAAATGGAGTGGTTCCACATTGATCTGGCAAACGCATTCTTTTGCTAAGTGTACCGCATGTAACCTTGGGAATTGCCAAAGATCACCACGCCCGACAGTTGGGACCGATGGTGAAGGAGGCAATGGGGTGTGAATGCAGGCAGACGGAAGTCCCGGGATATTCCACCTCGGAGGGAGGGAAATTTGTCAGACTGAATATTGAAGCATGGGACCGGGTAGTAAATGAGAAAGTAGAAAGAGACCGACCCATAAAAGGAGAAAATATTGATCACGGGGACTCAGACAAATATCTTTCTGATCTGAGCCCACAGATATGGACAACGGGGCCTTACGATGTGGGAGCAATAAAAGGGGAGGTATTTCTGGAATTAGCTAACCCCAGGCAGAAACCGATATGGAAAAAACAATACAGTTTGTCGCCTAGCCAGGAGGAGGGTATTAGGGGAACAAAAGGAGGGTTAATGGAGACGGGGCTTTTAAGGGCGGCACCAGACAGCATGTGGAACACGCCCATCATGCCTGTCCCAAAACCAGGTAGAAAAGACTGGAGGATGGTACACGACCTCCGGGAAATTAACTCTGCTACCAAGACCATCGGAAGTCCAGTCCCAGACCCATACGTTGCACTTAGGGCTCTGAGTCCAGATCACGAATGTCATTGATCTGGCAAACGCATTCTTTTGCTTAAAATTAGCCGAGGAATGCCAAGACTGGTTCGCTTTCACTTACCAAAAGAATCGGTACACATATACTAGATTACCTCAGGGTTATAAGGACAGTCAGGACTGTTCAATCAGGCCCTTAGTGAAATCCTAGTGAAATTGAAGCTCCCAGAAGATGTTACGCTGATTCAGTATGTAGATGACCTGCTATTAGCAGGAAGAACGGCACATGGGTGCCTAATGAGGACAGCAGTTTTACTCAGGGGCCTAGGTGAGGCAGGGTTTAAAGTAAAGAGGTCGAAATGTCAGATTGGAAGGAGGGTGGTAACTTTCCTAGGAAGACTCAACGGTAAAAATGGTACGGCCATGTCCGAGACACATCGGGAAACGATACTAGGTTATCGAAAACAGACAACAGTACAAGACATGTTAGCATTTTTAGGGCTCTGTGGATACAGTCGAACTTATGTCCCAGGATATGTGAGTTTGACCCAGGGTTTGAGGGAAATGGTCACGGAGATAGGTCACCGAAGGCTTAAGGAACCAGTCAGGTGGAATGTAGAACGCGAGGCGGTTTTCCTGCGTGTTAAATAGGAATTGGGGAAAACGATCAGCCTGGCTAATCCACATTATAGTAAAGAATTCCACTTGGACGTGGCTGAAACTGGGGGCATTGTTAGCTCAGTACTGTATCAGAAGGATAGAGGCCGAAGGAAGGTATTGAGTTACTATAGTTGCAGACTAGACAATGTAGAAAGAGGAAAGGCCCCATGTCTCCGATATCTCGCAGCAGTAGCTAGAACGATACAAAAAAACTGCACATATTGTCCTCTGTCATCCCCTGGTTATTAATACAGACCACAGTGTCTCAGCCCTTTTAATGTCTAGTGCCTTCAGCTTCTCAGCCAACAGATCTATTAAGACCCTTAAGGGTCCTCACATCACCTTCAGGTCGCCAAGGGACAACTATTCCAACATGGCTAGAGGATTGAACTCGGGATTTATGGAGACGCATGACTGTGTAGCAAGAGTCAAGATAGATTCCAAGCTGAGGGAGAAGCTATTTGAGGAACCCATGGAGGAGGTGGATTGGGAGTTACTTACAGACGGAAGTTGCCATAAAAGTTCAGAGGGTAATGTGGCGGGATATGCAGTCTAGTAGAGTCCTCTATCATCTCCCAACCGGCATCAGCACAATTGGCAGAAGTGATAGGGCTCATAAGAGGATTGTAGCTGAGCGAAGGTAAATCGGTTAACATTTATACTGACTCTGCGTATGCTTGGAGTGCAGTCCATATTGAAGCACCAGGCTGGATAAGAAGGGACTTTCGGACTGCAGCCGGACAAAACGTCCGACATGATCTGATTTTACGGAGACTTGTCAGGGCAGTCATGCTTCCCCGGGCTCTAAGCCTAATTAAGGTGGCAGGCCATTCCCTACAAAACACAAAGGAAGGGAAAGGAAACACGGTGGCTGACAGAGCAGCCAAACAGGTTACTGGATATCAAGAACCTATACAGGGGATGATTCTGAGGTCCCATGGCAAAAAAGAAGAATTAGAGAGAAGAGAAAATAGTAGTAAGTTGAGTGACCAAAAAGAGAAGGAGGGAGAGGGACCCCCACCAAATATTGAACACCTGATAGAAATACAGGAAAAAGCTAGCCCAAGTGAGAAAAAGGAATGGATGAAACGGGGTGCTACACGACAGATCATCTATGACAATCGGACAGTACATGTCTGGCGCTCCCCAATAGGTACGATAGTTGCCCCCCGCCAATTACTTCCGCTATTATTTGAAGAAGCACATGGGCCGACTCACATTAGCGCCACCAAAACTTATAATACACTTAAACAACATTGGTGGAATCCCCACTTACGCGAGCACATTGACAACTTTAAAGCTGAATGTACTATCTGCAATGGGCATAACCAAAGGATCACCTTACCCCACCCGCTTTTACGATTTCAAAGTACCGACAGCCCCATAGAAAGAGATCTATATTGACTATACAGATATGGGTACTGACCTTAGGACAAAGGAAAGATACCGATATCTCTTAGTGGCGGTAGATAGGTTCTCACGGTGGGTGGAGGCTGTCCCAATGAAGAGGGAGGATGCGGATAGTGTAATAGGCTGGCTGACGCGAGAGTTGATACGCCGCTACGGGGTCCCCAGCAGAATATGCTCTGATAATGGGTTCCACTTTAAGAATGAGCTGATCCGACAGGTTGAAGAATACTTAGGGATCAAACACCGTTTCGGTAGTGTCTATAGGCCTGAGAGCCAGGGGCTAGTAGAAAGGGCAAACAGGACGATAAAATCCAAATTAGGAAAGGTTTTGGGTGGGACCAGGTTGAATTGGGTCGAGGCATTGCCATTAGTACTGATGTCTATACGACAAGAGAAGGCCAAAGATACCTTCCTGTCACCACACGAGATTCTAACGGGTCGACCCATGCCCGGTCCAAAGACTGATCCAGCCTGGGTAAAGAATTGGGAAGAAAGGGAAGTGGAACTGGACCATTATATGCAGATGCTGGGTAATATGGTTGCTTTAGTTTCACAACAGGTGGCGAATGCAAATAAGGAGAACCCGGACACTGAAGGAGTTCCAGTGAAGGAGGGAGACCTGGTTTATATCCGTAAACCAGGGAAGGTACATTGGACTGAAATTAGATGGACTGGACCATACACTGTTACCGCCGTGACAGATAGGTCGGTAAGAATTGACAAACCAGGGGATAATAATTGGCATCATTTTGCCTTTTGCTCCAAGGCAAAACAACAAGTAGCGAGTATTAGAAAATATGATGAGACTCATGTGGACAATGCCGAGGGCCCTATGGGCATTCCTGCTGATGGGTTGCCAAACAAGCCAACAGAGTAGTTCGGATCCATGCGGGGCCAAAGTTATTCTGAAGATAAAGACAAGGATAGCACCTTCCAGTTCAATCTATGCAGTGTAATAGCGTGTGGTAGGAATGAGGCGTCCTGGAGAGGATATGATGTTTACATGTAACTTTCAGAGAGGATATCCGGAGTGGGGCCTACATGTATGTCCGTCCTGGGGTGAGGTTTGGTGGTGGACAGGACCCGACACTAGATGGATAAGAAAGCCCCTTAACAAAGGGTCCAGCAGACCCCTTTATAATTTTTTTCACTAAGGTCTCCCTGATACGTGGTGCCGTTACCCATACTATGAAAGGCAAAAATCCCCTGATTTTGGCAGTAAAAGCGGGGCTGAACAACCCGTGGAATATGAAGGGATGGAGCTCTAAGACATGTGAGGGGGGCACAGGGAGAGAACCTGGAGTCGGAGATCTCCTCTACCCAATGATTCGAGTGTCTGCAAGTGGAAAAGACCCTTGGGGAGTGGTGAGGTTTGACTTACAAACCTACACAAAGGACATACCCAAACCCACTTCTACAGAGGAGGTAGTGCGAAAATTTGATAGTAAGAAGCTGTCCAGGGGAGAGAAGATAGCAAATGAGACAGGTATAGATGAGACAAACTCCTGGATAGAACAGATGGGTAAATATGTGGATCAGGCAAGGTATGGAAACTGCTGGATCTGTGCCTGGGGAAGGCCAACGTTACGGATGAGCAGATCGATTTTTGAGGAGACAGATGCTATGGACTGCGCCTTGAACCTAATGTCAGAGTCTAACCCACTGAATAGGTGTCTGACATGGGAACAGGCATTTCCCATAGTTCCGGCCAATGTGAACCCCCCCCCCCTATCTTTAGATCCACGGGCATAAGTAATGTTACTTGCTTCGCCAATAACAACACAGCGGCACACGCTTTCCACATGGGTTGGCTACCCAGTGACTTGTGCAGGACTCATGTTGATCTCACGGGCAGCAGAAATGCTACCGGATTGACCCAGGCTAGGGCAGATATTTGGTGGTTTTGCGAAGGTAGAGTGCTGTATAACTGGCTCCCCTCTAACTGGAATGGTCGGTGTGCTTTAGTAACGCTTAATGCGCCAGTCCTGATTGTGGAAAGGCAGGAGGGGGATGAGGATGCCCTAGATCTACACCACACAGGGGGTTGGATGTGGAGAAGAAGAAGGAGTGTTGGACTCCTGGGGCCAGAAGGAAGGAACCCTGACGGGGTGTGGATTGATGCAATTGGCCAAGCCCAGAATATACCGGACGAATTTAAACTAGCTGATGAGATTGCAGCTGGGTTTGAAAACTTTCCTATATTTAGTGCAATCTTTCCCATCACAGCAAATAAAAACGTAAATAGGATCAACCTAATTCACTATAATGTCCAGTGCCTTACAAATTTGATCAGGGACGTTGTTGAGGCAGTACACCAACAACTGTCAGAAACTTCCCTTATGACGCTTCAGAATAGGATAGCGATTGATATGGTCCTGGCGGAAAAAGGCGGAGTGTGTGCCATGTTTGGAGATCTATGCTGCACTTCTATCTCTAATAACACAGGGCCAGATGGGTCACTCACTAAGGGGCTGACAAAACTTAAGGCATTGGCGAAGGAATTAAAAGCCCAATCTGGAGTTTCTAACCCGGTTTTGTCCTGGTTACATGGAGTGTTTGGGAAATGGGGCACAATGTTGGGACAACTTTTCCTAGGATTGTTCATTTCTGTATCCATTTTTATCACTTGTGGCTGTTGTTGTTTTCCATGCATTTGAACACAGGTCACGAGGACCATTGAGAGAGCCTTTGCCAACCGCGATGAGCTGCCTCCAAAATATCAAGCTCTACAAGCGACGGAGTGGGACTATCTCGTGTCACAGGAGGCGTCAAAAGGATTTAAAGAAAATAATAAGGAAGTTTTTATGGAAAGGGGGGAAACCGAGGATAGCACTAGATAAATTAACAGAATGGTATAAACAAGGAGGCTTACAACTACCAAACTTTAAGAATTATTATAGAGCCGCTGTAAGGTAAAAACATCAAATGAGTTGGGACCGGAGAAGGAGTCACCCAGTACTAAGGAGTAACAGGATGCAGGTGTGACCTTATACGCTCAAGGTAAGTGTGGCAATAACAAGATGATGTGCAGCAGACTAACTGAGAAGGGTAGCAACAGCTTATTCATTGGACAATGTAATGGTATGATAATTTACTAAGTGCGTGTCCTGAGGTATAAAAAACACCATTTGCTGATATCAGGAGAATGCGCCTTCTCCAACTAACACTGTTAGTTGCAAGAGTTACAATCCGGTAATAAAGAACCTTGATTTCGACTCAGTCTGGTGTCTGACTCACTCATTCTCGAACAAAGCAGACCTAACACCGCACAATTAAGATACCTATCAGATTTTTATCAAACAAGGGAAAAACCAGATTGGACCAGATTAGAGCTAGATAAAATAGGGGAGAAGGTACCTGAACATATACTATATAAGTGGGATGAAAAGCTAGTGCAACATAGGAATTCACCAGTACTGCACCATCTGCTCAACATTTGGAAGAAGCTTCACATAGAAAGGAATAAAACAAATTATCAATTACCAAAATTAATATTGACGCAAAATCAACTAAACCCTTTCACAATAGATAACCTTTCCTTTAGCGAATGGGAGAGAAAAGGGATCAAAAGAATAGAAAATTGTTCTTCAGGAAATAAATTATTATCTTTTGAACAAATGAAGGACAAATATGGTATAACTCACGGTACAATGTTTGCATACCACCAACTGAAAACCTACTTGAAGAACAAATTGGGAAGCAGTCTGAGCTTACCAGAAGGAAACAATTTTGAATATGTGATTACAGACACAATGACAATTAAAAGATTTATAACAATCATGTACATCAAACTGCAAGAAGAGAACAAGGAAACAAGCTGTAAACCTAAACAAAAATGGGAACAAGATCTAAACATAAAGATAAAGAATGAAACATGGGAAAAGCTATGCTCCGGAACTATGAGAAATACAATAAACACGAGGTTATGCACGATACAATATAATTGGTTACACAGGCTATATACCACACCCCAAAATTTAAATAAATGGGACCCAACAGAATCAGATAGATGTTTTCGCTGTAAGGAGGACACAGGAACAACAGTACATGCAATTTGGGCATGTGAGAAAGTGGAAAAGTTTTTGGAAGATCTAAATCAGGTATTAAATAAGATCACAAAAAGCAACATACCAAAAAAATCCAGAGATCTTTCTTCTAAGTAATATAAGAAGTAAAGAACTTGGACTTGAGCTGGATGGAGCACAAAAAAGTATTATGTCAACCTGGAAATGAGAAGATAGCTGAGAATACAGCAATGGTGCATAGAAATGAATAAATGTATTCCATTGGAAAAAACATAATTTAAGAAATAATATCACAGTATTTGAACAAATTTGGGAACCGTACATGGAACACAATAGAGAAGTCCTACTGCGGACCTCCACCGCCTAAAATGACAGAAGGAGAAGACGAAATAAACTGACACAGTATATATCGTTTATTTTCATTGTGTGACGACATTGTTTAATGGATTTAATGTATCATATAGGTTGAATGTTGAGTGAGTGGGGGGGGGGTGAGGAAGGGAGGGAAAGGGGGGGGAAAGGGGAGAAAATGACACTGTGTATATTCAAGAGGGAAATGTCTGTGTGTATGGTTCATAGTGTGAAAAATTTTAAATTTTTTAAAAAGAAAAATTTAAACCCAAAATGTTGGTAATATATTTTTGCCTTCTATGGACACAATGAGACCTGCTGAGTTCCTCCAGCAGTTCTGTGTGGTTTTACAATTGCAGACTATCATGTTTCACTCAATACTCTGAGTGACTCTCTGTCAAGACTGAAGGCAATTTTATTTAATATTATATTCCTGTTTTGTTACATGACACTAAATAGTATATGATTTTATATTCTGTGACTGTAATTTACACAAGAAAACATGGTATATTCCAAGTGCAGCCTTCTGCTGGTCAATACATCAGGGTTCAGACATCACCAACATCATCCTAGAGGCAATGTGCGAACATCTCGGCACCATCCTTTACTTGCCCAGACATCACCTGCTGGTGAGTGGAGCAACTGCAGGGCTCAGACTCCCCAGACACATCTAATCTACAGGTCAGTGGAGCAACTCCCAAGGCATCACCACCTGCTGGTGAATAGAGCAACTGCAGGACTCAGACTCCCCAGGCCTTTACCTGCTGGGGAGTGGAGTCACTGCAGGGCTCAGATACCCTCGGCATCACCACCTGATGGACAGTCTAGGGAAACAACAGGGACAGACTCCCACCATCATTGCCTCCTCAGAGTAAAACATGAAAGTCTGCAGAAACTGTGAATGAAGTAAAAAGACACTGCTGGAACAACTCAGCAAGTCACTCAGCGTACATCATATAGCAAAGATAAAGATACACAAACAACATTTTGAAGCCCGAGCCCTTCATCAAGATGTGAGAAAAATGCAGGCTTGCACCTGAACAAAGTGGTAAGGGGGAGGAGGAGCACAATCCAACAGGCAGGAGGTAATAGGAAGTGAACACCAGCAAACAGGAAGATTGCTCTGTCAATGGAGTGGGTAGGGGTAAGAGAGCAGGAGAAAAGAAAGAGGAAGGGGGAAGAGAGGGAGAACGGGGAGTAGGCTAGCAGAAATCACAAGTTGACGTTAATGCCATCTGGTTAGAGATGGAAATTATATAGATGTTCCTTGCGGCGGCTCGCCCACTCAACAGGTGAATTGGCTCATGGAGTTGCGGGCAAGTCCACGGCAGATCTGACTGTGAGAGCTCCGGGTGCAGGGCAAGCCCACAGCCTAGCGGCTGATGTAATAAAGGTCTTGGGAGTCGCAAGCGTCAATGGGTTCCGAGGGATTTAAGCACGTGTAAGAGTTCTATTAAAGTCCATGGTTTCAACTCACTTTTTGCTCCACTTGGTTCTGTCGCTCGCTATGTGCCTAGGGCAGCTACATTGGTGACCCTGACAGTCCAAACGGTATTTGGACCCAACGATGACCAACTCAAGCACACAGAATGCAGTTTCACTGAAACTGCCGACGTCCTGGACCTCACAGCCGCAGGTCTGAACAGGCCGAAGCCCAATTCCATGTCAGGCAAATTGTCTCAGACGCTGCAAAGGCGTGGTCAGTTCACTCGACCAGGAAACAGCAGGCCACATCGTCAACTTCCAACACCAGCCACCAGTTGTGGACAGGTATGAAACAATCAAAGCGCTCCTGATCCATACTTTTTGCCTCTCGCACCATGAGTGTGCAGCGCAGTTGCTCTACATGGACGGCCTAGGCAACCGTGCACCGTAGGCCTCAATGAATGAGATGCTAGCAATAGCAGACGGCCATAAGCCATGTTTACTGTTTGAACAAATCTTTCTCGAACTGATGCCAGAAGATATCTGTCTCCTCATCGCTGACATCGATTTCAGTGACCCACGCAAAGTAGCAGCTTGTGGAGATATCCTGTGGCACACCAAGCAGCATGCCAGGGCCTCCATCAATAAAGTTGCTGTATCACGCCCTCAGGCCCGGCCCTTCCCCACACCACCAATGAAGCAGGTGATGCCCACAGCAGGGAGTGACGCCAGTTCTGGCCCTTGGTGTTTTTACCACCAAAAGTGGGGTTCAGGAGCCCACCTTTGCCTCCCACCCTGTTCTTTTCTGAGAAATTCATGGCTACAGCAGCTGGACACTGTGATAGTCATGGGACTGACACTCTGGGCAAAAGTTCCTTGTAGACACAGGGTCAGAGGTTAGCGTCTTTCCCCCATCAAGCCTCGACAACCACGCCAGAAAGTCAGGACCGGAGCTCACCACTGCCAACAGCAGCAGTATTCACATATATGGCACGCGAACCATCCGAGAACCGTTCGGTTCCAGACGTTTCACCTGGTTGTTTACACTGGCAGCAGTGTCGCAGCCTTTACTGGGTGCAGATTTCCCCAGGCACACTGCCTCCTCGTGGACCTTAAGGGACGGTGCCAAGTGAATGTTAAGAACTTGTCGTACGGCGAAGCCAAGTTACCAGCCCCACTCTTTTGTCAGGCAACAAATTTGACTGAGTACTTACAGTTCCTGTCCATTATTATGCTGCAGTTCTCCACACGCCCCCAAGCATGGTGTAAAGCACCACATTCCCACTCAAGGACCACCACTACACGCCAAGGTACGCAGGCTCCCGCCCGACAAACTCCACCTCGCCAAAGAGTTCAGGAAAATGGAGGAAATGGGGATCGTCTGGCACTCAGACAGCCCACGAGTCTCTCCACTGTACATGGTGCCCAAGTCAGCTGGAGGCCATGTGGCGACGACAGAAGCCTCAATGACACCACCATGGCGGACCGCTACCCAGTGCCCCGCATTCAGGACTTTACGGCCTATTTGCACGGGACACACATCCTCTCCTATCACCAGATTCCCGTCCACGCCAGCAATGTCCCCAAGACAGCCCTCGTCACCCCATTTAAGTTCCTGTGGATACCTTTCAGACTCAAGAACATAGCACAGACCTTCCAGCAGCTCATGGACTTGGTGGGGCATGGCTTGGATTTTGTCTTCATCTATTTAGATGATATCCTGATTGCTAGCTGCTTGCACGAAGAGCATTTGACGCACCTGCGGCATCTCTGCCACCACCTGAGTGAATACAGCCTGGCCATCAACCCCACGAAGCGCCAATTCATCGTTGGCCATTGGTTTCCTTGGGCATCACATCGATCGGCATGGAGCGGTTCCCTTGCCGGCAAAAGTCGAGGCCATACGCCATTTTGCCAGGCCCAGTACAGTCAAAGGCCCACAGGAGTTCGTGGGCATGATCAACTTTTACCACTGATTCCTATTGTCAGCGACCCGAATCATGTTCAGGCTGCTGTCCAGCAAGGCCAAGGAAATCAACTGGGACATGGAGTCAGCAGTGGCTTTCAAGCAGGCCAAAGACGCCCTTGCAAACGCCACCCTCCTGGTGCACCCGCGGGTGGATGTGCCCACAGCCCTCGTGGTTGACGCTTCCAACTCGGCAGTCGGCGGTGGGCTGGAACAACTAATCGAGGGTCAGTGGAAACCACTCGGGTTCTTCAGCCAGTGAAATACAGCATCTTTGACAGGAAGCCCCTCTACCTTGCCAAACGGCACTTTTGGTATTTCTTGGAGGGGTTGGAGTTCACGGTCTTCATGAGCCACAAACCCCTCACCTTCACATTCGCCAAAGTGTCGGATCCAGGGTCAGCAAAGCAGCAACGCCACCGGTCATACATCTCAGAGTATACAGCCATCATCAAACACATCTCCGGGACAAACGACGTCATGATCGACACACTGTCACGCACCTCCATACACACGGTGCATTCCCTGTTCCCAGGGTTGGACGACACAGCGCTCACTGAGGCACGAAGAAATGCTGGCCTACCACACCAGTGTCTGGCCTGCAACCCGAGGACATCCCCGTCGGCCGAACAGGCAGCAAGCTCCTCTGGGACATGTCCACTGGGACATGTCCACTGGCCAATCCCAGCCCACTGTTCCAGCTGCTTGGAGGTGTTGCGTTTTTGTTCCACTACATGGTTTGGCCCACATGTCCATTCGGGCAACCATCCCACTTTCGCCAGATAGATTGGCTTGGCACAGCCTACGAAAGCAGGTCGGGCACTGGGCCAGGAGATGCATACACTGTCAGACCTCCAAAGTCCAAAGGCATGTGAAGGACCCCCCCCCCCCCCACCACCCTTCCAGCCGACGCACAGGAGGTTTGAGCATGACCACGAGAAACATTGTTGGTCTGCTGCTGGTCTCCCGGGGGATGGGGGGGAAGGTACTCCCGGGGCGGAGTTTGACAGGTTCACCAGGTGGCTAGAAGCCGCACCACTCACCGACACTTCCACGGAGTTCTGTGCCAGAGCCCTCATTGCAAAATGAGTTGCATGTTCCAGCCTGCCTGCCAGCACCACCTCAGACCGGGGTGGGGGAGAAGAGGGGGGCGGTGGTGTCGCAGATCTCGTCCAGCCTATGGTTAGCACTGGCACAGCTACTTGGAACCCAGCTGCACCACTCCACAGCCTACCATCCACAATCCAATATCCTGGTACAGCATTTCCACCGGCACCTGAAGTCAGCCTTAAGGGCCAGATTGGGTGGACAAGCTTCCCATGGGTGCTTCTTGACATCCGCATGGCTCCCAAAGACTTAGCCACTTCTTCGGCAGAGTTGGTACACAGCACCTCATTGACGATTCCTGGTGAGTTTGTGCCAGCAAGAGGAGACAACCGCGGCAGTGCTCATAAGACGCTGAGAGAAGGTAGGAACACTAGCTCCTGTCCCAATCTTGAGCCACGGCCCGACTCCTTCCTTTGTCTCCAAGGACCTCCGAGACTGCAACTACATTTTCATCTATAGGGGCATGCACCAGACTCCATTCTAGCTGCCATTAGAGGACGGGCAGGGGAGCAGGACCACAGTCTCCTTATTTGAGGAAGGATGTACTGGCTTTGGAGGCAGTGCAGTGGTTGATTCCAGAGATGAGGGGGTTAGGCTAAAGGCAGAGATTGAATCGTCTGGGTCTGTACTAGAATTTAGATGAATGATAGGGGATCTTATAGAAACATAAAATTATGATATACAAGATAGAGGTAGGCAAGTTGTTTCCATTGATGCGGGAGAGCAGGACAAAGGGACATAGCCTCAAGATTCAGAGTAGTAGATTTAATAGACAATAAGTGCTGGAGTAGGCCATTCGGCCCATCAAGCCACTCATTTAGATTATGGCTGATCTTCCACTATCAGTATCCTGTCCCTGCCTTCTCCCCATAACCCTCAATTCCCCTGTCCACAAGAACCTTATCTACTCCCTCTTGAACTTATCCAGAGAACCCATCTCTACCACTCTCTGCATTCCACAGACCCACAACTCTCTGGGTTAAAAAAAAAATTCTCTCATATCTGTCCTAAAGGGCCTTCCGTTATATTCTTAAGATATGGCCTATAGTCCTAATCTTCCCCCAACATCGGGAACATGTAATCAGTTCCTACCATGTTCAATCCCTTAATAATCTTATATACCTCAATCATATCTCCCCTCATCCTTCTAAATTCCAACATATTCCAACCCTAGTTTACCCAACCTTTCATCAATCCCGCCATCCCAGGAACTAACCTTGTGAATCCACGCTGCACTGCTTCAATAGCGAGAATGTCCTTCCTCAAGTTAGGAGGCCAGAAAAGGACACAATACTCCAGATGTGGTCTTACCAGGGCCCTGTTCAACTGCAGGACATCTTTACTTCTATACTCTATTCCCCTTTTTATGATGGCTGCCATGCCATTTGCCTTTTTCACAGCTTGTTGAACCTGCAGGCTGGTTTTTAGTGACAAGTGCACCTCGATCACGTTCCACTTCCCCACTCCCTAACTTGACTAATAATCTGCCTTCCTGTTCCTGCCACCAAAGTGGATAATCTCACATTAAATTGCATCTTCCATGCATCCGCCCGCTTACCCAATCTGTCCAAGGCCCCCTGCATTTTCCTAGCATCCACCTCACACTGCCACCCGGGACAGAGACGAGGAGGAACTGCTTCTCCCAGGATGGGGAATCTGTGGAATTCGCTGCCCGATGAAGCAGTGGAGGCGGCCACAGTAGATATATTTAAGATAAGGTTGCGATGGGGTGAATAGCCTACTCTTATGTCCTTGAGTCTCCAACCCTCGACATTTATTCCCCATTCTCACCCCCCTCCGCCCCCCACCCCACCCCCATTCTCCAGTGCCCGACCTTCACCCCGTGTCCCCCTCCCTCCCGTCTTCGGCCTTCACTCCCCCTCCCACTCCGGGGCCGATGAGACAGCATCCCATCCGTTCCGGCCGCGGCCTCCCCACCCTCACGGCTGCCCGCCGGCCCTCACATTGACTACTCACATCGTCCGCTTGATTGGGCCCGCGGCGGCGCCGGGCACGGAGTAGAAGCGGCCGGGAGACGGCCCGCTCGCCCACATCCCCGTCCACAGATCCCTCACCGCCGCCATCTTGCGCCGACTGAGGCGAGAGCCAGGCCGGGCAACGGCACTGTCAGCAGCGGGGGGTGGGTGGGGAAGTGTGGCTCTGCATATAACGCCCACAATATCCTCAACAAAACAATACCAGACCCTTCTTGTCTGAAATAACCTATCAATTAATTGAGACTCACATTTATTTCTCAATTTTTATTGCTGAGCTTCTATTTGCTTTATCCTTAATGATTAATCCCACCCCCCCAGCGTTGAAGTGGCAGGGGCCGTTGTCAATCAAAGCCGGTGAGTGGGACTCTCCACTGCTGAGGGAGGGATTCCTGGATCCAGGCTGGGTCGCCCAACGAGGTCCGCGCTCTTCCTGGCTCCCCACGGGTATTACAGTACGGTTATCCGATGTTAAATAAAACACGGGTGAGGACACGGCCTCCACTTTCATTTCAGTGTTTGCGGCCAACCCTGTCTTCCCCTGCAACTCTGTGGCACGGTCCGGCTTGGGTCACGTGGATTGCGGCCGGCCCTGTCTTCTCCCACAACCTCGTGGCACGTGGGTTGCAGCCGACCCTGTCTCCGGCGTGGGTCACGTGGGTTGTGGCCGGCCCTGTCTCTCCGCCCCCGCAACTCAGTGGCTCAGTCCAGGAGAATTTCCGCGCCTGCATGAAATGGGCCACTCAGCCCATCGAGGCTACCCCCGCCACATTGTAATAAGCCAATTAGGCCCTACCAGCCCAATTCACACCCTGTGGCTAACCTCAACCACACGAGACTGAGCGCTGCTTTTAACAGACTAATATATTATCACCTACAGCTCCTAGAACGCTTCAATCAGCGTTGTCTCCGCTCCATCCTCAACATTCATTGGAACGACTTCATCTCCAACATCGAAGTACTCGAGATGGCAGAGGCCGACAGCATCGAATCCACGCTGCTGAAGATCCAACTGCGCTGGGTAGGTCACGTCTCAAGAATGGAGGACCATCACCTTCCCAAGATCATGTTATATGGCGAGCTCTCCACTGGCTACCGTGACAGAGGTGGACCAAAGAAGAGGTACAAGGACTGCCTAAAGAAATCTCTTTGTGCCTGCCACATTGACCACCGCCAGTGGGCTGATATCGCCTCAAACCGTGCATCTTGGCGCCTCACAGTTCGGCAGGCAGCAACCTCCTTTGAAGAAGACCGCAGAGCCCACCTCACTGACAAAAGACAAAGGAGGGAAACCCAACACCCAACCCCAACCAACCAATTTTCCCTTGCAACCGCTGCAACCGTGTCTGCCTGTCCCGCATCAGACTTGTCAGCCACAAACGAGCCTGCAGCTGACGTGGACATTACCCCTCCATAAATCTTCGTCCGCGAAGCCAAGCCAAAGAGATATACACAGCCAAGTCTTACCTTTGCGCAAGGCTAGGTCAGAATGGAGGAGCCTAGCTCTGGTCAGTTTTATATACAAGGTGGTGGCCCCCTGGTGTAATAGCGCATCACCACACACCCCAATGACATGCACCCCATTAACATACACCTCGGCGTGTTTTTGAAGGATGGGAGGAAACCAAACTCCCCAGAGGAAGCCCACACAGACAGGGGAAGAATGTACAAACGGACAGGGCTAGACTCTAACTAGGGTGGACATTTAGAAATTTCCATAAAGGAGGTGTAATGATATGGATTGTATGTACTCAATGGCCAGTAAAGGCTGGAGCTGGCCCGCCTCCTGATGATACTCCTCCCTGTAACCCAGGCCATGAAGGTCGAGCCATCTCTCCCTTCCCTGCACTTCCCGAGCTTGGATCTGGGCCAGCACAAGTCTTATGTACAATAAAGCCTATCGTTCCCCTCAGTCTTTGGCCTTGTGATTATTGGGGCAACTGGTAGTGCCCAACAGGAGGACATGGTGATAGGTTACCATGTGCGCACATGCATGTACACATACACACACACACGTGTTTAAAAAAAATTAATATTTTAAAATAAAATTTACAAATGCAGAAACAACAAATGCAAGCACATTGATATGTATGTATATCTAGTATCTATGACTATATCATAGCCACCCTAATTCTAACCCTGGTCCAGTCACAGTCGCTGGCGCCATAAAGGTCTAGTCCCAATCATTGGCGCCATAAAGGCATTATGCTGACCGTGCCGCCCTCATGATCCGATCCATTTTCCCACTCACCTCCCCACTGCCTGCCCTTCTCCCCATCACCTTTGATGGCCTGGCTAATCAAGAACCTATCAATCTGTGCCTTAAATACACCCAATGACTTGGCCTCCACGACCGGCAGAGAGACAAGATGTTGATTGGAAGGTGGGGAAACTGGTAGTAGGAGTTTAAATGTATTTGCCACAAAATACCTTTGTTATCTGGATACGAGGAGATGGCGGAGGAGCTAAATGAGTATTTTCCAACAGTCTTCACTGTGGACGACACTAGCAGTGAACCAGATGTTGAAGGGTTTCAGTGAAGGAAAGTGAATTTCAAGGGAGAAGATGCTTTCACGCAATTTGGGCATATGCAAAAGTGAATACTTTTTGGAAAGAGGTCCAAAATCAAAGCAAAATCACAAAAAAACAATATATCAAAAAAACAGAAATTTTTGTTTTAAATAATATAAGAGGTAAAGAACTAGGTCTCACATTGGATAGAGCCCAAAAAATATTCATTATGATAGCCTTAGCAGTAGCAAAAAAATGTATAATGACTACTTGGAAAATGGAAGAGAGCCTGAGAATACAACAATGGTACATGGAAATGAATAAGTGTATTCCAATGGAAAAAATTACATATAATTTAAAAGACAAATATACATTGTTCAAACAAATTTGGGAGCCATATATGAAATATAACAGAAAATGCCGGCCTCGGACCTCCATCTCCTAAAGTGATAAGAAGATAAACATGATTAGATTCAATGTGCAAAAGTAGACGACACGACTTTCTTTTTTGTTTTTCTTTCGTGTGAAGATGATTTTTTGTATTTTGTAGGTTTAATATTTATTGGCTTTGGAGGAAGGTGGGAAGGAGGAGAGAGGGTAAGGGGGAGAAAAGAGGGAAAATGTCACTGTGTATATTTAATGAGAAACATTTGTACATATTTTCGTTGATATGGTTCATAGTGCAATAAATAAAAAGTTACAAAAAAAAGGGAGAAGATGCTCAGAAAGCTGAATGGTCTAAGGAGGGCTAAGTCTCCCAGATCAGATGGATTGTACCCTCAGGTCGTGAAAGAAGTAGCGGTAGATATTGTGCAGGCATTGGTAATGATCTTCGCTGAAGAAATACCTCTGCATCTCTGTTCTAAGCAGACAACCTTCAATCTTGAATTTGTGCCCTCTTGTCCTCGACCCTCCCACCATGGGAAACAACCTTTCTACACCTACTCTGTCCAGGCCTTACAACATTCAAAATGTTTCAATGAGATTCCCCCTCATTCTCCTAAATTCCATCAAATACAGACCAAGAGGAGAGGAGTCACGTGATGGAGTAGTGGCCGGTCGTGGAACTCCAGCCCTCTCCAGAAAAGTTTAAAAAAAAACAGAGAAAAAAACAAAGGCACAAACACAAAAACTAAAATAAAGTGAAAATAAAGGTGTGGAGAAAATGGCAGCGAAGAAAGAAAAGCCAAAAGCAACGGGAAGAAGAGAAGAAGAAAAGATGTCGGAAGAAGAAGGTGAAGGCCTTACCTGTCCAAGGAGGCCCGCCGCAGAGAGAGAAGCCCGCTCCCTCACGTCAGTTGAAGTCCCGAGCTCGGGACTACAAAAATGGCTCGCGGAGCCAAGCAAAAGTGCGCAATGGCGCATGCGCGAGGAGTCGCGCATGCGCGATGCGCAAGACAAAAATAACACTGATGGGAGGGGGGACCAGCTGAGGAGTCGATCTCCACAGCTGAAATTGACAACCACAACAAAGCAGCAAGAGGAGAACATAGAAAATAATGAGAACAAGAAAGAAGAGAGTAAAAAGAAATCAAAGAAACAACAGATGACCAACCCAGAGGAAGAAGACCAGCAGCAAGACACTTCTAATAAAAATAAGAAAACCAAAAATACTCAACAAGATAAAACAAACAACCCAACAAGAAAACCAGAAGAGACAGAGGTAAATGACACAGATCCTGGAGTGGACTCAGAAGAAGAAGAGGAAGAACACAGAGAAAGGGAAGAAGAAGGGAAGGGCAAGACAATGGATATATTTTTTGTTAAAGAATATATGGAATCAATAAAAGAATGGCAATCACAAGAATTCAGTGAAATAAAAAGAAGAGTAAAAAGTACAGAAGAAAAAATGAATAGATGAGAGATTATCATGTCAGATATAGGAAAAAGAGTGGACAAGGTGGAAGAACGAGAAACAGCCATAGAAATGGAAGTAGAGGACTTAAAAAAGAAATTAGAAGAATCTAATAAAAAAGTTAAAGAGACACAAGACCTGTTAGCTCAGAAGATAGATATAATGGAAAATTATAATAGAAGAAACAATATAAAGATAGTGGGCCTTAAGGAAGATGAAGAAGGCAAGAATATGAGAGAATTTATAAAAGATTGGATCCCCAGGGTCCTAGGAAGACCAGAATTACAGGAAGAAATGGAAATAGAAAGGGCACATAGAACATTAGCCCCAAAACCACAGCCACAACAAAAACCAAGATCTATTCTAGTAAAATTCCTAAGATATACAACAAGAGAAAATATATTGGAGAAAGCAATGAGGAAAATAAGAGAAGACAAAAAACCACTGGAATACAAAGGTCAAAAATTTTTTTTCTATCCAGATATAAGTTTTGAACTCCTGAAGAAGAGGAAGGAGTTTAATACAACAAAACCGATCCTATGGAAAAAAGGATATAAATTTATGCTAAAGTACCCAGCGGTACTTAAAATAGTTATTTCAGGGCAGCAAAACAGACTATTCTTGGATTCGGAGGAAGCACAAAAATTTGCAGAACAACTACAAAACAGACAGAGAGATGAAGACATGTAAGGAGAACAAAAATGACCACAAACTCTATGTATGTGTGTACATGGGTATAATATATATGTATGTATATATGTGTTCTGTTTTTCAGAATATATATTTTTCAGAATATATATATTCTGTTAAAAAACTGCCAAAATGTTTGGCCTGGAAGTCAGCCTGAAGAAAACTGAGGTCCTCCATCAGCCAGCTCCCCACCATGATTACCAGCCCCCCCCACATCTCCATCGGGCACACAAAACTCAAAACGGTCAACCAGTTTACCTATCTCAGCTGCACCATTTCATCAGATGCAAGGATCGACA
The DNA here is from genome assembly GCF_036971445.1 of Narcine bancroftii. Lineage (NCBI taxonomy): Eukaryota > Metazoa > Chordata > Chondrichthyes > Torpediniformes > Narcinidae > Narcine > Narcine bancroftii. The sequence continues at coordinate 186,799,386 of NC_091473.1, forward strand.
ATGAGATAGACAACAGACTCGCCAAGGCAAATAGCGCCTTTGGAAGACTACACAAAAGAGTCTGGAAAAACAACCAACTGAAAAACCTCACAAAGATAAGCGTATACAGAGCCGTTGTCATACCCACACTCCTGTTCGGCTCCGAATCATGGGTCCTCTACCGGCACCACCTACGGCTCCTAGAACGCTTCCACCAGCGTTGTCTCCGCTCCATCCTCAACATCCATTGGAGCGCTTACATCCCTAACGTCGAAGTACTCGAGATGGCAGAGGTCGACAGCATCGAGTCCACGCTGCTGAAGATCCAGCTGCGCTGGATGGGTCACGTCTCCAGAATGGAGGACCATCGCCTTCCCAAGATCGTGTTATATGGCGAGCTCTCCACTGGCCACCGTGACAGAGGTGCACCAAAGAAAAGGTACAAGGACTGCCTAAAGAAATCTCTTGGTGCCTGCCACATTGACCACCGCCAGTGGGCTGATATCGCCTCAAACCGTGCATCTTGGCGCCTCACAGTTTGGCGGGCAGCAACCTCCTTTGAAGAAGACCGCAGAGCCTACCTCACTGACAAAAGGCAAAGGAGGAAAAACCCAACACCCATCCCCAACCAACCAATTTTCCCCTGCAACCGCTGCAATCGTGTCTGCCTGTCCCGCATCGGACTTGTCAGCCACAAACGAGTCTGCAGCTGACGTGGACTTTTTACCCCCTCCATAAATCTTCGTCCGCGAAGCCAAGCCAAAGAAAAAAAAGAAAAAAAAGAAATGTATATATGTGTGTATATGTGTGTATGTATATTTAAAAAAAAATAGAGTATAGATAAGAACTAAGAAGGGAAAGTAAGGGAAGAAAGGAAGTATGGGGGTAATTAAGAGAGTGACCTTTGTTATATATGAAGATTAAAATCTTTTCTGGGGGGTGCTGGGTGGGGAAGAATTACGGACACTGCGAAATCAGTTGACGCTTGCGAGTGAATTCGCAAATCCAAATGGAGAGGGGAGATGTGGTTGCCCGACAAGGGACAAAGGGCAACTCAGGAAGGGGAGGGGATAGTGGGGTTAAAGGAATTTTAGATAGGAAAATAATGGAAATATTTTATGTTTTAGAAATGTTGTCTTATAATGTGTTCAAAAAAAGAAAGCAGAAATGGATAAGAAGGAAAGTTTTTTTTTAAATTTTTTATTTTTCACACCATAAATCACATTAGCCATGCTATACACTTTTTCTTTTTCACACATATACAGTGACTTTTTCTCCCCCCCCCCTCCCTCCTCCCAGGCCACCCCCCCACCCCCCCCATCCATTTTAGGTATACAATCTAGGTTACATTAAACCAGTCAGATAATGTTGTCATTCAACAAAAATACACCAGAAATTCTACTGAGTCCATTCTTTTCTTTCCTTCTCCTTCCATCAACTTAGGTAATGATTGTCCCCGGTAGGTTTTCGCTATTGTATTTAATGTAAGGCTCCCATATTTGTTCAAATATTTCAATATTATTTCTTAAACTATATGTAATTTTTTCTAATGGAATACATTTATTCATTTCTATATACCATTGTTGTATTTTCAGATTATCTTCCAATTTCCAGGTTGACATAATATATTTTTTTGCTACGGCTAGGGCTATCTTAACAAATCTTTTTTGTGCATCCTCCAAATCAATTCCAAATTCTTTGTTTTTTATGTTACTTAGAAGAAAGATCTCTGGATTCTTTGGTATATTGTTTTCTGTTATTTTATTTAATATCTGATTGAGATCTTCCCAAAATTTTTCTACTTTCTCATATGTCCAGATTTCATGAATTGTTGTTCCCATTTCTTTTTTACATCGAAAACATCTATCAGATACTGTTGGGTCCCATTTATTTAACTTTTGAGGTGTAATGTATAGTCTGTGTAGCCAGTTATATTGTATCATACGTAGCCTCGTATTTATTGTATTTCTCATCATTCCAGAACATAATTTCTCCCATGTTTCCTTTTTTATCTTTATATTTAAATCTTGTTCCCATTTTTGTTTAGTTTTACCATTTGTTTCCTCATTCTCTTTTTCTTGCAGTTTAATATACATATTTGTTATAAATCTTTTGATTAACATTGTATCTGTAATCACATATTCAAGGTTACTTCCCTCTGGCAAACTCAAATTGCTTCCTAATTTATCTTTCAAGTAGGATCTCAGTTGGTAATATGCCAGCGCTGTATCTCCAGTTATATTGTACTTATCTCTCATTTGTTCAAAGGATAAGAATCTACTTCCTGAAAAACAATTCTCTATTCTTTTAATCCCTTTTTTTTCCCATTCTCTAAAGGAAAGGTTATCTATTGTAAAAGGGAGTAGCTTATTTTGCGTCAATATTAGTTTTGGTAATTGATAATTTGTTTTATTTCTTTCTACATGAATCTTCTTCCAAATATTGAGGAGATGATGTAATACTGGAGAAGTTCTATGTTGTACCAATTTTTCATCCCATTTATATAATATGTGTTCAGGTATCTTTTCCCCTATTTTATCTAATTCTAATCTCGTCCAGTCTGGTTTTTCCCTTGTTTGATAAAAATCTGATAGGTATCTTAATTGTGCGGCTCTATAATAATTTTTAAAGTTTGGCAATTGTAAGCCTCCTTGTTTATACCATTCTGTTAATTTATCCAGTGCTATCCTCGGTTTCCCCCCTCTCCATAAAAATTTCCTTATTATTTTCTTTAACTCTCTGAAGAATTTTTCTGTCAGTATTGGCAATGCCTGAAATAAGTATAATATCCTTGGAAAAATGTTCATTTTAATACAGTTTATCCTTCCTATTAGTGTTAGTGGTAGATCTTTCCAATGCTCTAAATCGACCTGTAATTTTTTTCATTAGTGGATAATAATTGAGTTTGTATAATTGGCCGAGATTTTTGTTTATTTGTACACCTAGGTATCTTATTGCCTGCATTTGCCATCTAAATGGAGATTCCTTCTTAAATTTTGAGAAATCCGCATTATTCATAGGCATTGCTTCACTTTTATTTACGTTTATCTTGTAACCCGACACTTCTCCATATTCCTTCAATTTCTTATATAATTCTTTTATTGATAGTTCTGGTTCTGTTAAGTACACTATAACATCGTCCGCAAATAGACTGATTTTATATTCCTTGTCTTTTATTTTTATTCCTTTTATATTATTATCTATTCTTATCAATTCTGCTAGTGGTTCTATAGCTAACGCAAACAATAAAGGTGATAGTGGGCATCCCTGCCGCGTTGACCTGCTTAAGTTAAATTGTTTTGATACATGTACATTTACTGTCACTTTCGCTAACGGTCCCTTATATAATGCTTTAATCCAATTAATATACTTCTCCGGTAAACTGAATTTTTGCAATACTTTGAACAAGTAATTCCATTCTACTCTGTCGAAGGCCTTCTCTGCGTCTAAAGCAACTGCTACTGCAGGTGCTTTATTTCCTTCTACTGCATGAATTAAGTTAATAAATTTACAAATATTGTCTGTTGTGCGTCTTTTTTTGATAAATCCAGTTTGTCTAAATTTACCATTTTCGGTACCTGCTCTGCTAATCTGTTTGCTAATAGTTTAGCTATTATCTTATAATTTGTGTTTAGTAAAGATATTGGTCTATATGACGCTGGTGAGAGTGGATCTTTCCCTTGTTTTAGTATTACTGTAATTATTGCTGTTTTACATGAATCTGGTAAGCTTTGTGTTTCATCAATCTGGTTGATTACATCCAGGAGGGGCGGAATTAATAGGTCTTTAAATGTTTTGTAGAATTCATATGTCACTGAGAGCGACATAGCCGCTCTCAGTGAAGTCCGCCTGGCAGATGTAGGCAGCCTCCAAGAACGCGGCGCGGGCTACACACTCTACTGGTCTGGCAAGCCTTCGGATGAACGATGCCTATCTGGTGTAGGCTTCATGGTCAAGAGCTTCATTGCCTCCAAACTCGAAAACCTTCCGACAGGCCTCTCGGACCGAATCATGTCCATGCGACTCCCCCTTCAGAACAAGCGTCACATCACCCTCATCAGTGTCTATGCTCCAACCCTCCAGGCGGAACCAGCAGAAAAGGACAAGTTCTACACCGACCTGCGCAACCTCACCCAACGCACCCCTACAGCCGACAAGGTTGTCATCCTGGGCGACTTCAACGCTCGTGTCGGCAAAGACTCAGAAACCTGGCCAGGAATCCTGGGCAAGCATGGCGTCGGCAAGTGCAACGACAATGGGCGCCTCCTGTTGGAGCTCTGCGCAGAACAGCGGCTTGTCATTACAAACACCCTTTTTCAGCAGAGGGACAGCCTTAAGACCACCTGGATGCATCCCCGATCCAAACACTGGCACCTCCTGGACTACATCCTGGTGCGAGAAAGTGACAAACGAGATGTGCTCCACACCAGGGTCATGCCTAGCGCGGAATGCCACACTGACCACCGGCTGGTTCGCTGCAAGCTCAACCTTCACTTCAGACCAAAGCCCAGGAACAATAAAGCCCCCAGAAAGAGGTTCAATGTTGGAAACCTGCAGTCAGACGAAGCGAGAGGAAACTTCCAGGCAAACCTCAAAGCAAAGCTCGACGATGCAACCCGCCTCACGGACCCGTCCCCTGAAACCCTCTGGGATCAGTTGAAGACTACCATACTGCAATCCACTGAAGAGGTACTGGGCTTCTCCTCCAGGAAAAACAAGGACTGGTTTGACGAAAACAGCCAGGAAATCCAGGAGCTGCTGGCAAAGAAGCGAGCTGCCCACCAGGCTCACCTTACAAAGCCGTCCTGTCCAGAGAAGAAACAAGCCTTCCGTCGCGCATGCAGCCATCTTCAGCGCAAACTCCGGGAGATCCAAAATGAGTGGTGGACTAGCCTCGCCAAACGAACCCAGCTCAGTGCGGACATTGGCGACTTCAGGGGTTTCTACGAGGCTCTAAAGGCTGTGTACGGCCCCTCACCCCAAGTCCAAAGCCCGCTGCGCAGCTCAGACGGCAAAGTCCTCCTCAGCGACAAGTTCTCCATCCTCAACCGATGGTCAGAACACTTCCAATCTCTTTTCAGTGCCAACCGCTCAGTCCAAGATTCCGCCCTGCTCCAGCTCCCTCAACAGCCCCTAAGGCTAGAGCTGGATGAGGTTCCCACCCTGGATGAGACATATAAGGCAATCGAACAACTGAAAAGTGGCAAAGCAGCAGGTATGGATGGAATCCCCCCAGAAGTCTGGAAGGCTGGCGGCAAAACTCTGCATGCCAAACTGCATGAGTTTTTCAAGCTTTGTTGGGACCAAGGTAAACTGCCTCAGGATCTTCGTGATGCCACCATCATCACCCTGTACAAAAACAAAGGTGAGAAATCAGACTGCTCAAACTACAGGGGAATCACGTTGCTCTCCATTGCAGGCAAAATCTTCGCTAGGATTCTACTAAATAGAATAATACCTAGTGTCGCTGAGAATATTCTCCCAGAATCACAGTGCGGCTTTCGCGCAAACAGAGGAACCACTGACATGGTCTTTGCCCTCAGACAGCTCCAAGAAAAGTGCAGAGAACAAAACAAAGGACTCTACATCACCTTTGTTGACCTCACCAAAGCCTTCGACACCGTGAGCAGGAAAGGGCTTTGGCAAATACTAGAGCGCATCGGATGTCCCCCAAAGTTCCTCAACATGATTATCCAACTGCACGAAAACCAACAAGGTCGGGTCAGATACAGCAATGAGCTCTCTGAACCCTTCTCCATTAACAATGGCGTGAAGCAAGGCTGTGTTCTGGCACCAACCCTCTTTTCAATCTTCTTCAGCATGATGCTGAACCAAGCCATGAAAGACCCCAACAATGAAGACGCTGTTTACATCCGGTACCGCACGGATGGCAGTCTCTTCAATCTGAGGCGCCTGCAAGCTCACACCAAGACACAAGAGAAACTTGTCCGTGAACTACTCTTTGCAGAAGATGCCGCTTTAGTTGCCCATTCAGAGCCAGCTCTTCAGCGCTTGACGTCCTGCTTTGCGGAAACTGCCAAAATGTTTGGCCTGGAAGTCAGCCTGAAGAAAGCTGAGGTCCTCCATCAGCCAGCTCCCCACCATGATTACCAGCCCCCCCACATCTCCATCGGGCACACAAAACTCAAAACGGTCAACCAGTTTACCTATCTCGGCTGCACCATTTCATCAGATGCAAGGATCGACAATGAGATAGACAACAGACTCGCCAAGGCAAATAGTGCCTTTGGAAGACTACACAAAAGAGTTTGGAAAAACAACCAACTGAAAAACCTCACAAAGATAAGCGTATACAGAGCCGTTGTCATACCCACACTCCTGTTCGGCTCCGAATCATGGGTCCTCTACCGGCACCACCTACGGCTCCTAGAACGCTTCCACCAGCGTTGTCTCCGCTCCATCCTCAACATCCATTGGAGCGCTTACATCCCTAACGTCGAAGTACTCGAGATGGCAGAGGTCGACAGCATCGAGTCCACGCTGCTGAAGATCCAGCTGCGCTGGATGGGTCACGTCTCCAGAATGGAGGACCATCGCCTTCCCAAGATCGTGTTATATGGCGAGCTCTCCACTGGCCACCGTGACAGAGGTGCACCAAAGAAAAGGTACAAGGACTGCCTAAAGAAATCTCTTGGTGCCTGCCACATTGACCACCGCCAGTGGGCTGATATCGCCTCAAACCGTGCATCTTGGCGCCTCACAGTTTGGCGGGCAGCAACCTCCTTTGAAGAAGACCGCAGAGCCTACCTCACTGACAAAAGGCAAAGGAGGAAAAACCCAACACCCAACCCCAACCAACCAATTTTCCCCTGCAACCGCTGCAATCGTGTCTGCCTGTCCCGCATCGGATTTGTCAGCCACAAACGAGCCTGCAGCTGACGTGGACTTTTTACCCCCTCCATAAATCTTCGTCCGCGAAGCCAAGCCAAAGAAGACATGAATCTGGTAAGCTTTGTGTTTCATCAATCTGGTTGATTACATCCAGGAGGGGCGGAATTAATAGGTCTTTAAATGTTTTGTAGAATTCTATTGGGAGTCCATCCTCTCCTGGTGTCTTATTATTTGGTAATTTTTTTATTATCTCTTGTATTTCTACTGTTCCAAATGGTTCTGTTAATTTATTTTGTTCCTCTATTTGTAGTTTTGGTAGTTCAATTTTAGTCAAAAATTCATCTATTTTCCCTTCTTTCCCTTCGTTTTCAGTTCGGTATAATTGTTCATAGAATTCTCTGAAGTTTTCCTTAATTTCTTTTGGATTATATGTAATTTGTTTGTCTTTTTTCCTTGATGCCAATACCATTTTCTTAGCTTGTTCTGTCTTAAGCTGCCATGCTAGAATTTTGTGCATTTTTTCACCCAGTTCATAATATTTCTGTTTTGTCTTCATTATATTCTTCTCTACCTTATATGTTTGTAATGTTTCATATTTTATTTTTTTATCCGCCAATTCTCTTCTTTTGGTTGTATCTTCCTTTATTGCTAATTTTTTTTCTATGTTTATTATTTCCCTTTCCAACTGCTCTGTTTCCTGATTATAGTCCTTCTTCATCTTGGTTACATAACTTATTATTTGCCCTCTAATGAATGCTTTCATTGCATCCCATAGTATAAACTTATCTTCCACTGATTCCGTATTTATTTCAAAATACATTTTTAATTGTTTTTCAATAAATTCTCTAAAATCCTGCCTTTTAAGTAGCATGGGGTTTAATCTCCATCTATACATTCTTGGAGGGATGTCCTCTAGCTTTACTGTCAATATTAAGGGTGAATAGTCCGATAGTATTCTAGCTTTATATTCTGTTTTTCTTACTCTATCTTGCATACTAGCTGATAACAAAAATAGGTCTATTCTTGAGTATGTTTTATGTCTACCCGAGTAATATGAATATTCCTTTTCATTTGGGTGTTGTTTCATCAATATATCCAAAAGTTGCATTTCTTCCATCGATTTAATTATAAATTTGGTTAATTTGTTCTTTCTGTTAATTTTTTTCCCAGTTTTATCCATATTTGAATCCAAATTCAGGTTGAAATCCCCTCCTATTAGTATGTTCCCTTGCGTATTAGCTACCTTCAAAAAGATATCTTGCATAAACTTTTGATCTTCTTCATTAGGTGAATATACATTAAGTAGATTCCAAAACTCCGAATATATCTGACATTTTATCATTACATATCTCCCTGCTGGATCTATTATTTCCTCTTCTATTTTAAATGGCACATTTTTACTAATTAATATAGCCGCTCCTCTTGCTTTTGAATTATACGATGCTGCTGTTACATGTCCTACCCAATCTCTCTTTAATTTCTTGTGCTCCAATTCAGTTAAGTGTGTTTCTTGGACAAATGCTATATCAATTTTTTCTTTTTTCAGTAAATTTAGCAGTTTCTTCCTTTTAATTTGGTTGTGTATTCCATTAATATTTAAAGTCATATAGTTCAACGTAGCCATTTTATACTTTGTTTATCTTCCCTTTCCGTTTTTCCATCATTACCTTTCCTCCTTTTCCATTTCTGTTTTCTTATTTTAAACCCTTTATAAGACAACATTCCTAAAACATTAAACATTTTCCTTATTCTCCTATTTATAACTTCTTTAGCCCCAATCTCCCCTTCCCCTCCTGAGTTGTCCTTTATCCCTTGTCAGACAACCACATCTCCCCTCTCCATTTGGGTTTGCGAATTCACTCGCAAGCGTCAACTGATTTTGCAGTGACCGCTATTCCCCCCCACCCAGCCCCCCCAAGAAAATATTTCACTTTTCATATGTAACAAAGGTCACTCTTTTAATTCCCTCCTTATTCTCTCTATTCCATTACCTTCCCTTATTAATTCTTGTCTATACTATCTATATTTTCCTCTAAGTACCGATACATTCACGTATGCACATTATACCTATACACTCTTATACCTCTTTACCCACATACATATCAATCGTAATCATTTTTACTCTCATTACACGTCTTCATCTCTCCATCTATTTTGTAGTTGTTCTGCAAATTTTCGTGCTTCTTCTGGATCCGAGAATAGTCTGTTTTGTTTTCCTGGAATAAATATTTTCAATACCGCTGGATGCTTTAGTATAAATTTATACCCTTTCTTCCATAAAATCGCCTTTGCTGTATTGAACTCCTTTCTCTTCTTTAGGAGTTCAAAACTTATATCTGGATAAATGAAGATTTTTTGCCCTTTATACTCCAGTGGCTTGTTGCCCTCTCTTACTTTTTCCATTGTCTTCTCCAGTATCTTTTCTCTTGTAGTATATCTTAGGAATTTTACTAAAATAAATCTTGGTTTTTGTTGTGGTTGTGGTTTAAAGGCCAATGCTCTATGTGCCCTTTCTATTTCCATTTCTTGCTGTAGTTCTGGACATCCTAGGATCCTAGGGATCCAATCTTTTATAAACTCCCTCATATTCTTGCCTTCTTCATCTTCCTTAAGGCCCACTATCTTTATGTTATTTCTTCTGTTATAATTTTCCATTATATCTATTTTCTGAGCTAACAGTTCTTGTGTCTCTATAGCTTTTTTATTAGATTCCTCCAATTTCTTTTTTAAGTCCTCTACCTCCATTTCTGCTGCTACTGCCCGCTCTTCCATCTTGTCCATTTTCTTTCCCATTTCTGTTAAGGTCATATCTATTTTGTTCATTTTCTCTTCTGTGTTGTTTATTCTTCTTCTTAAATCATTAAATTCCTGTGTCTGCCATTCTTTAAATGACTCCATGTATCCTTTAACAAGAGAAAGTATATCCTTTATCTTGCCTTTCCCTTCTTCTTCTATTTCACTGTACTCTTCCTCTTCTTCTTCCTCTGGGTTGGCCATCTGTTGTTTCTTTGTTGCCCTTTTCTTCTCTTCTTTCTTGTTTCCATTGTCTTCTGTGTTCTCTTCTTGCTGCAGGTGTTCTGCAGCTGTCGTTGCTGGCTGTGGAGATCGACTCCCCAGCTGGTCCCCCCTCCCGTCGGTGTGTTTTTTTTCATGCGCATCGCACTTTTACTCGGCTCAGCGAGCCATTTTTGTAGTCCAATTTCTACCGACCTGAGGAAGCGGGTTTCTCTCTCCACAGCGGGCCTCTTCGAACAGGTAAGGCCTTCTCCTTCTTCCTCCGTTATCTTCTCTTCCTCTCTTCTTACCGTTGATTTTGATTTTTCTTTTTTTGTCGCCATCTTCTTTCCACCTTTATACTCACTTTTCTTTAACTTTTATTTCTGTGCCTTTGTGTTTTCCTTTGTTTTTTCCGACTTTTCTGGAGAGGGCTGGAGTTCACCGTCCGGCCACTACTCCATCACGTGACTCCTCTAGAAGGAAAGTTGATGTTAAGAAAACGGAAAGGAAAGATAAACAAAGTATGAAATAGCTACGTTGAACTATATGACTTTAAATATTAATGGAATACATAACCAAATCAAAAGTAAGAAACTGTTAAATTTACTGAAAAAAGAAAAAATTGATATAGCATTCATGCAAGAGACACACTTAACTGAAGTGGAACACAAGAAATTAAAGAGAGATTGGATAGGACATGTAACAGCAGCATCATATAATTCAAAAGCTAGAGGAGTAGCTATATTAATCAGTAAAAATGTACCAATCAAAATAGAAGAGGAAATAATAGATCCAGCAGGGAGATATGTATGATAAAATGTCAGATATATTCAGAGTTTTGGAATTTACTCAATGTATATTCACCTAATGAAGAAGATCAAAAATTTATGCAAGATATCTTTTTGAAGATAGCAGACATGCATGGGAACATACTAATAGGAGGGGATTTCAATCTTAATTTGGATTCAAACTTGGATAAAACTGGAAAAAAAATTAATAGAAAGAACAAAGTAACCAAATTTATAATTAAATCGATGCAAGAAATGCAACTTTTGGATATATGGAAGAAACAACACCCAAAGGAAAAGGAATATTCATATTATTCGGGCAGACATAAAACATACTCAAGAATAGACCTATTCCTGTTATCAGCTCACATGCAAGAGAGAGTTAGGAAAACGGAATATAAAACTAGACTATTATCGGACCACTCACCCCTGTTATTGACAATAGAGTTAGAGGACATCCCACCAAGAATGTATGGATGGAGATTAAACTCCATGCTACTTAAAAGGCAGGATTTTAGAGAATTCATTGAACCACAAATTAAAATGTACTTTGAAATAAATACGGAATCAGTGAAAGATAAGTTTATACTATGGGACGCAACGAAAGTGTTCATCAGAGGGCAAATAATAAGTTATGTAACTAAGATGAAGAAGGACTATAACCAGGAAACAGAACAGTTGGAAAGGGAAATAGCAAATATAGAAAAAGAATTAGCAATGAAGGAAGACACTACTAAAAGAAGAGAATTGGCAGATAAAAAAATAAAATATGAAACACTACAAACATATAAGGTGGAGAAGAACATAATGAAGACAAAACAGAAATATTATGAACTAGGTGAAAAAACGCACAAAATTCTAGCGTGGAAGCTTAAGACAGAACAAGCTAAGAGAATGGTATTGGCATTAAGGAAAAAAGACAAGCAAATCACATATGATCCAACGGAGATTAATGAAAACTTCAGAGAATTCTACGAACAACTATATCAAACTGAAAACGAAGGGAAAGAAGATAAAATAGATGAATTTTTAACTAAAATTGAACTACTGAAATTAGAAACAGAGGAACAAAATAAATTGACAAAACCATTTGAAATAGAAGAAATACAGGAGATAATAAAAAAACTACCGAACAATAAAACACCAGGAGAGGATGGATTCCCAATAGAATTCTATAAAACATTTAAAGATTTATTAATTCCTCCCCTTCTGGAAGTAATCAACCAGACTGATAAAACAAAAAGCTTACCAGAGTCATGTAAAACAGCAATAATTACAGTAATACCAAAAACAGGGAAAGATCCACTTACACCAGCGTCATATAGACCAATATCTTTACTAAACACAGATTATAAGATAATAGCTAAACTATTAGCAAACAGATTAGCCGACTATGTACCAAAAATAGTAAATTTAGACCAAACTGGAGTTATTAAAAAAAGACGAACAACAGACAATATCTGTAAATTTATTAACTTAATTCATGCAGTAGAAGGAAATAAAACTCCAACAGTAGCGGTTGCTTTAGACACAGAGAAGGCCTTTGACAGAGTAGAATGGAATTATTTATTCAAAGTACTACAAAAATTCAGCTTACCAGAGAAATATATTAATTGGATTAAAGCATTATATAAGGGGCCATTGGCGAAAGTGACAGTAAATGGATATATATCAAAACAATTTAACTTAAGCAGATCAACAAGGCAGGGATGCCCACTATCTCCTTTATTGTTCGCATTAGCCATAGAACCACTAGCAGAACTGATAAGAACAGAAAATAAAATAAAAGGGATAAAAATAAAAGACAAGGAATATAAAATCAGTCTATTTGCAGATGACGTTATAATATACTTAGCAGAAACAGAAATATCAATAAAAGAATTATATAGGAAATTGAAGGAATATGGAGAAGTGTCGGGGTACAAGATTAATGCAAATAAAAGTGAAGCAATGCCAATGAATAATGCGGATTTCTCAAAATTTAAGAAAGAATCACCTTTCAGATGGCAAACACAAGCAATGCGATATCTAGGTATACAAAAAATAAAAACCTCGGCCATCTATATAAACTCAATTATTATCCACTAATGAAAAAAATTACAAGACGACTTAAAGCATTGGAAAGATTTACCACTAACACTGATAGGAAGGATAAACTGTATTAAAATGAACATTTTCCCAAGGATACAATACCTATTGCAGACATTACCAATACGCTCAACAGAGAAATTTTTCAAGGATTTAAAGAAAATAATAAGGAAGTTTTTATGGAAAGGGGGGAAACCGAGGATAGCACTAGATAAATTAACAGAATGGTATAAACAAGGAGGCTTACAACTACCAAACTTTAAGAATTATTATAGAGCTGCACAATTAAGATACCTATCAGATTTTTATCAAACAAGGGAAAAACCAGATTGGACTAGATTAGAACTAGATAAAATAGGGGAGAAGATATCTGAACATATTATATAAATGGGATGAAAAATTGGTACAACGTAGGAATTCTCCAGTATTGCATCATCTGCTCAACATTTGGAAGAAGATTCATGTAGAAAGGAATAAAACAAATTACCAACTACCAAAACTAATACTGACGCAAAATCAGCTAATCCCTTTTACAATAGATAACCTTTCCTTTAGAGAATGGGAGAAAAAAGGGATCAAAAGAATAGAAATTTGTTTTTCAGGAAATAGATTATTATCATTTGAACAAATGAAAGATAAATACAATATAACTCAAGATACAGTGCTGGCATATTACCAATTGAGATCCTACTTGAAGGACAAATTAGGAAGCAGTCTGAGGTTACCAGAGGGAAGTAACTTTGAATATGTGATTACAGATACAATGATAATCAAAAGATTTATAACAAATATGTATATTAAACTGCAAGAAAAGGAGAATGAGGAAACAAATGGTAAAACTAAACAAAAATGGAAACAAGATTTAAATATAAAGATAAAAAAGGAAACATGGGAGAAGTTATGTTCTGGAACGATGAGAAATACAATAAATACGAGGTTACATATGATACAATATAACTGGATACACAGGCTATACATTACACCTCAAAAGTTAAATAAATGGGACCCAACAGTATCTGACAGATGTTTTCATTGTAAAAGAAGAAATGGGAACAACAATTGATGCAATCTGGACATGTGAGAAAGTAGAAAAATTTTGGCAAGATCTTGACCAGATATTAAATAAAATTACAGAAAACAATATACCAAAAAACCCAGAGATCTTCCTCCTAAGTAACATAAAAAACAAAGAATTGGGACTTGATTTGGATGGTGCACAAAAAAGATTTGTTAAGATAGCTCTAGCCGTAGCAAAAAAATGTATTATGTCAACCTGGAAATTGGAAGATAATTTGAGAATACAACAATAGTATATAGAAATGAATAAATGTATTCCATTAGAAAAAAATAACATATAGTTAAAGAAATAATATTCAAACATTTGAACAAATTTGGGAGCCATACATGAAACACAATAGAGAAAACCTACCGGGGACATTTACCACCTAAATTAACGAAAGGAGAAGGAAATGAAAAGAATTGACTCAGTGGAATTTCTTGTTTATTTTTATTGAATGACAACATTATTTGACTGGTTTAATGTATCTTAGATTTTGTACTTTAAATGGATGGGGGGGGGGAGGTAGGGAGGGTGGGATGGGAGGAGGGAGGGGGAGGGGAGAAAATGACACTGTATATATTTGAAAAGGAAAATGTATGTATCATGGTCAATGTGGTTTATGGTGTGAAAAATAAAAAATTTTTTAAAAAAAGCAGATGAAACACAACCGTAATTCAAAATTACATCAAATAGAGAAAAAAAAGTATATTTTCCAAGTACGGTGTGATTCTAAACCCTATTCCCTAATCCAAGGTCTATAACTACAGAAAATATGTACTTCGATCATGGAATAAAATGGAAAACATTAAAATTTGAAAATAATATTTTGTCTAGAGTTTATGATAGTAATTCAAGAATGGTCCCCACAGCATTTGAAACCTTACATTTGAATAGTTAATTGATTGACATATCTTTTCTAAACTTAAACAGGACATAATGTCCCTCAGCCATTGATAACGAGTGGGTGGAGCAACATCCTTCCATCTCAATATTCACACATCTGCCTGGAGAGATGTAAAAGACAATTTAATTGGAGTGAAAATTTGCAGTAACACCACCAGCGACGGTTAAATGTTTTCAAAGTGAGTGAAAATAAATGCTCTAAGGTTTATACATCCATGTTTGTTCAGTGTAATGCAATTTAGTATTTTTCTCTTTTAAACTGTTTATTCTCAATCCAGGTGTATTAGTTGGGCATTGTAAGTCTCAGGCGACCGGAAAATACTTATCTGCCATCTACCAACCCCCACCCCCCATAGGTGCCGGATACCAGGGGTTTTACTGTCGTTCAAAGCTTTGAAAGCCTGGGCACTGAAGGCTTCCTGATTGTGCCAGAGGTTTAATCTGGAGCTTGGATTGCTGATGGTTTGAACAGGGGTCTGTGCAGTGGGAGACGCTGGAGGTGAATCCACGGACACTCAGTATCTCTGAAGGGACTCCTCTTTTGATTCTCTTTTTCCTATTGTTAGGGGCGCTGGGAAAGGCTCATGGTGACTCTTTGTCTGACAGAAAAACTAACTTTAAACCATTGTTTTGCTCTTCCAGCATCTGTAGGAAGTCGCTTGAGGTCAGGAGTTAGTCTACACCCAAAAGAATTCTGCAAACCGAAATTCCTTCTGCCATGGCCCTGAACCAAGCTGTTTACTGGGAAGCAACTGGGAGAAGAAGATCAGTGAGAATTGCAGGTCGTAGAGGCCATAACTACGATCAGGCAAACAGGCCCTTTGGCCCAATAAGCCTGCGTCAGCTGCCAGCATCTTTGCACCATCTCCACTTTATTTCCATCCCCTCCACCCCATTCCCATCAACAATTCCCACCCTCACGGTACAATGTTTGCATACCATCAGTTGAAAGTTTATTTAAAAGACAAACTGGGAAGCAGCTTTGAATATATAATTACAGATACAAAGATTTAAAATATACATGTACATTCAACTGCAATGTAAAGAAAATGATGAAACAAGGTATAAACCTAAGCAAAGCTGGGAAAAAGATTTAAACATAAAGAACAAAACATGGGAAGAGCTCTCTACAGGAACTATGAAAAATACAATAAACACAAGATTGTGTATGATACAATATAATTGGTTACACAGACGATACTAAAATTAAAAGAGTGGGACCCAACAATGTCGGATAGATGCTTTCACTATAAACAAGAAATTGGAACAACAAAACACGCAATTTGGGCATGTACAAAAGTGAATACTTTTTGGAAAGAGGTAAGTCAGATATTAAGCAAAATCGCAAAGAATATCATACCAAAAAAAAACCAGAAATTTTTCTTTGAAATGATATAAGGGGTAAAGAACAAGGTCTCAAATTGGATAGAGCCCAGAAAGATTCATTATGATAGCCTTAGCAGTAGCAAAAAAAATGCATAACAACAACCTGTAAGGGAGCCTGAAAATACAACAATGATACATGGAAATGAATAAGTGTATTCCATTGGAAAAAATTATGTATAATTTAAAAGAATATACATTGTTTGAACAAATTTGGGAACCATATATGAAAGAAAATGCCGGCATCGGACCTTCATCTCCTAAAGTGATAAGAAGATAAACATGATTAGATTCAACATGCAAAAGTAGACGACACGACTTTCTTTTTTGTTTTTCTTTCTTGTGAAGATGGTTTTTTTTTTGTATTTTGTAGGTTTAATATTTATTGGTTTTGGAGAGGGGTGGGGGGAGAAAAGAGGGAAAATGTAACTATGTATATTTAATGAAGAACATTTGAACATATTGTTAATACAATTCAAAGTGCAATAAATAAAGTTACAAAAAACAACTCCCACCCTGAAAATGTCACTGTGTATATTTTAATGATGAATATTTGTATATATTATAATTGATATCTTCACGGTGAAGTAATAAATATTGAAGAAAACAACTCCCACTCCAGATACTAACATTATCTGAAGAGGGCACACAAAATCATTGAACACCCCTTCCACCCCATACACAGCATATTCTGCTGCTCCCGTTGGGAAAGAGATACAGGAGGATCAGAGCCACCAGGCTGAGGAACAGCTTCTTCCCACGGGCAGTGAGAATGCTGAATGACCAAAGGAACTGCTCCCACTGATCACCCGAGACTCTCATATCCATGAAACAATATTTATTTACTTGTATATATGAATACTCGTCATGCCCATATTGTCTGTATGTGAGTTGTCTGGTTGTGCGTCTGTGTGATTTGCACCGAGGGTTGTGTATGTGTGACAGATGACAATAAACTTGACCAACTCGCCTACTTTTACAGCGGGTAATTAATCTGCTAATGCGAGCGTGGTAGGGATATGGGGGGGGGGGTAAAAACTGGAGTGCGCCCAGGGAAGAGGAGGAGCTCCATGCGGTCATGTGGATAATTTGGAAATACGCACCCTTCAAGAGGGGGAGATCAGGAGAACATGAACCAGTCATCATCAAGGGGTCAGCAGTGGAAAGGGTTAAGAACTTCAGATTCATGGGTGTCAACATCTCTGATGATCAATCCAGGAACATCCATGTCAATGCAATCATGAAGGAAGATCACCTGCAGCTATACTTTGTGAGGAGTTTGAGGAGATTTGGAATGTCACCAAAGACTTGTAGGTGTACCGTGGAGAGCATTCTGACTGGTTGGATCACTGTCTGGTATGGAAGAGCCAAAGTTCAGGGCAGGAACAGGCTATAGAGGAAAGAAGCTGGTTTTGTACCATTGTGGGTTTGTCTTCAGGGTCCTGGACCACCTTCCTGATGGCAGCAGTGTGAAGAGGGCATGGCCTGGGTGGTGAGGGTCCTTGAGGATAAAGACACCGCCTCTATCCTGAGACACTGGCTCTTGTAGATGTCTTTGATGGAGTGAAGACTGGTGACTGAACAAGTTCACAACTCTCTGTTGCCTTTTCCTGTCCTGTGCATTGCACCTCCATACCAGACAGTGATGCAACCAGATTGCAACCATGCAGAGAACAACTTGCTCTTTTTCTCCTTTTTTTTGCACGAGTATTTATTTTTAAAAATCTTGTATTTATGGAATTGTAATTTATAGTACTTTTACACTTCGTTCTGCACAATACTGTTGATGGAAAACAACAAATTCCGTGACACGTGTTCAGACAACAAACCTGATTCTAATTCACTCACAGTGGTGGTCCAAATCTAACCTGGGTCATTGGACCTGTGAGAGGTGTCGGACTCTGGCTTTAACTTACTCTTAATTTAGTCTATGTGTAGTCTGAGTCCAGCGCGTTCTTTGAATGAAGTGATAGGAGAAGGTATTCGGTTCAACAGTCAATTTATTACACAGCACAAGAATAAAACTTAACAGAGCTCTGGGTCACTCATTAGTTCATAGGTCACTTTCACAGTGAGCTACTCCCCAAGACTGACCCCTATTGTCCAGTTGGTTCAGTTTATATAGGTCAACCTTATCATACAGAACAAAAGTTGGCTTCCTTTGCTAGATTTCATTATCATACAGAACAAAAGTTATCTTCCTTTGCTAGATCTTTTTGCATAAGGGTTATCACAAGTCATCTCCTGTTTTGCAGATATCTGGGGTGTAGCACTCCCATCTTAATCCTCCAGGCCAGACTATCCCGTTGTGTTGATCAGAAATTAATTCATCCCCAGATATCTCTAATCACCATTCTGTTCTTGTCCTGCCAATTTCTGCTGTTCTCTTTAACACCTCCTCCTGCCTTAATCTTCCTCCTAGACTTGTTTTCCATTCCCTTTGTTTCTTACAGGCCATTCTTTGTTCTGATCTGGCCTGTGTCTCCTGTGCTACTCACCACCTCATTTAGTTTGAGCATTCCTCCTAAATTGTTTTATGCATTTCCTCTCCCTGTATTTTGGAGAGACAATTTTGCTCAGCCAACTTTGCTCCCTGCTGTGATTGCCACTTAATCACATTCCTTTTTCCCTGAACCATGCAGTAAATATACACTTATTAATTAATCATTTATTTCATACTGTTTTAACCCCTAGATTCCAACAGAGGGTCCCTACTAGATGTGTTAAAAACACATAGAAACTCTGGGGGAAAGGTGATGGGGAAAAAAGAAGGGGAGGGGGTTAACGGAAACCAGAGAAGTCAATGTAAATACCATCTGGTTGGAGGGTGCCCAGATGGAGGATGAGGTGTTGTTCATCCAATTTGCGAGTGGTCTCAGTCTGGCAGCGCATGAGACCAGGCGCAGACGTATTGAAGGTTGATAGGATAATTAAGAAGGCCTATCAGATGGTGGGATTGAGTCCAAGTCCAAAGGAGAACAGGGGAGGCAACAACAATAATTTGGAGGGCCAGAGATGGTGACAGATGGAGAGACATGATAACCCATGCCAAATGCCAAATGGCAAGGCACCTGAATGATTGAGTTCAAGGTTCTAGAGGTCATGTCACAACTCAACAAATCTCAGGAGATGCCACACTTGTCTTCAGTTTTTATATGTTGTTCCGTTCTGGTCATCTCATTACAGGAAGGATGTGGAAGCTATGAAGGAGGGGCAGAGAAGATTTACCTAGATTAGAAAATAAGTCTTTCGAGGCAAGGTTATCAGGGCTGGGACTTTTCTCTCTGGAGTGAAGACTTAATAGAGGTCCACAAGATTATGAAAGCCATAGATAGGCTTAACAGCCAGCGCCTTTTTCCCCTGGGCAGGAACAGCAAACACCAAAGGACGTGTACAAAATGAAGGGAGGAAAGTTTAGGGGAGATATAGGGTGTTTTTTTTTTACACAGAGAGTTGTGGGGGCCTGGAATGCCTTGCCTGGGATGGTGGTGGAAGCTGGAACATTAGGGGCATTCAAAGACTCTTAGACAGGCCCATGGATGAAAATAAAATAGAGGGTTACGAGGTAGGGAGGGTTTAGAGGTTTTGTTTTGGTAGGAATATACAGGACGGCAGAACTTCGAGGGCCGAAGGATGTACTGTCAATCTGCGAATTTTGGCAGATATCTATTTGGTCCCAAGCAATGTTACAATTGTGGCTGGAAGAAACCGAGGCGGGGAAGGAAGTTTCAGGGTCGTACTGGCTCGGAATGCAAAGAGTTAAAAAAAAAGAGATCGTGTGCCCGAGTCCCGGATCAGCAAACATCTTCGATCCTCCTCCCATGTGGACAGAGCAGCCCGCTGTAAAACTTGGTGGAGTTTGTTCTCTCTCTCTGGTTCGACACGTTACTTCGCCGCCACCCTTTGTGATTGTTCCAATTCCTTGAGATCTGAGAAAATGGGTAAGGCGGTGGCTCCTGTCCTTTTTATTGTCTCTACTATTCAACAAAAGGCTCAGTGTTTGCAACTCTCTCAGGAAGTTGTGCAGGGCTTTCGAGTAACCTCGCTCTCCGTGAAGCGCTCAGGTGTTTGGAGGCGTCTGTCTCTCTGAGAACGTGGGGGTGGCGACGAGAGCCCCTGATGTTTGCCTACCAATTTGTAAGTCTCTGCGAAGGGAGAAGGGGGTGGAGGGCTGAGGCTTTCACGGCGGGAGGATCTCTACTTGCAGGAGTTTCACGCAGGGAGGGTTCAGAACGCAGCCGGGTAGAATGATTTGGTGCAAATGGTCAAAGTCTCAGAACGCTTCATAGAAAGTTGCAAAATACAATCATCTGGTTACTAGGCTTTTCATTGGCTGGAATCCAGTGCCACTAATTCAGGTTATACAGGTGAAAGAGAAGTTATCCACCTATTTCCATACCCTTACTGACATGTCTGACCATGGTCTCTTACACTTCCAGACTGAGACCACCTGCTTTTAGGAGGAACAACACCTCATTTTCAGTCTGGACACCCTCCAACCAGATGGCATTGACATCGACTTTGCATTGAACCTCACCCCACCCCACTATTCCAATGTCCTTTCCCCTCGCCTGCAAGCTATCTGTTGCAACAGCATGGATTCCCCCAGTGGCCACCCATTTCAATTACCCCGCCCCATTCCCTTGCTGACATATCTGTCTGTGGTCTCAGTGCCAGACTGAGACCACCTCCAAATTGGAGGATGGTTCTGTCTGGACAACCCTCCAACCAGGTGGCATTAATATTGATTTCTCTGGTTCCTGATAGCCACTCCCCCATTCTATCTCTCCCCTTCCCAATACACAAGAAATTTGCAAAGGTCTTCGATGACATACTGTGGTGCACTATTAGCCAGAATCAGACACACACAAAGATAAAGACTGTACAACAGGCTTGAATCCACAAAGACTTCCACAGAGACAGGCTGGCTGTGGCTGCAGCAACTCTGAGTGAGGTGGTGAAGGCTTAGAGCCCAGAGGGTGATTGACACCCCACCAGGTGTGGCTTGCCGCATTCAGGCTGACTGATTGACAGGCTGCCAGGTGTTGTCCTGTCCCCTTACACTCCTGCAGGTACAGAGGTTGCCCCCTGCAGTAGGCCAGTGGTGTACCACCACACATACCAAACCTCTTCAAACTCCTAATGAAATATAGCAGCTGGTGAACCTACTTGCATCGACGTGGAGGCCCCAGGACATATCCTCAGAGATGTTGACAGCCAGGAATTTGAAGCCCTTAACCCAGGGGTGGCCAACCTTTTCATTTTTAATTTAGACCTACAGCACAGTAATAGCCCATGGGAGTGTGCTGCTCAATTAACCTACACCCCCTGTCTATCTGTCTCCTTTCCCCTATCTCTGTGTTCACAGAGCTACCTCCCCATCATTTCTCACCTTTCCTCACCTTGGACTCTACCCAGCCCCCCACCCCCGCGCCACTGCAACCATGCAGAGAACAACTTGCTCTTTGCACTTAAAAACATCCCTTGAGTTCAGAGACCTGAAGCGGGGTGCTGGGGCTGAGTTAATTTAGTGGATCCTGTGCCAAATGAGAAATCTGGCTGAAAGGAGTGAAACGGGAAAGTCCGTAAATTCTGCGATTGTGGTGTGACACTCAAATCGGTGTTGGCTGGAAGGGCCAATATGGCCTCTTTTGGCACAGTAATTGTTATATGTTGTATGCTGGAGAAACTCAGCAGGTCAAGTAGCATCCATAGGAAGTAAAGGAGTGTTTCAGGCCCAAGCCCTTCGTCGAGGTTGGCAAAGGTATGAAATGTGGCTGGTTGCTAAAGAACAGCAACCTCCCTCATCTTGTCGGAGGTCTGCATCTGAGGACGGGTTTGAACCAGACTGGAATCTTGTGCAGCGACAGAGGCTGCGGGAGTACTGGAGGGTGGGGGAATACACAAATCCGTCTCTGGGTGGACTTTCTTTGGCTTCTCTTTCTCTGACTGTGAGGGGGCGTCAGGCAATGATAATGGCAAATCTTCGCCATGCAGACTAAAGGCAATTTCACATAATATTACATTTCTGTTTTATTACATAACAATAAATAGTATCTGATGTGATCTGATGGGAAAGAGCTGCCCTTACAGAGTCAGGGCAGTGGGACAAGATCACACTCCTATGTTTCTGGCATTAGTTTCAAGAGGAATAGAACACAAGAGCAGGGGTGCCATGTTGAGGCTTTTAAGGCCCTGGTGAGACCTCACTTGGAGTATTGTGAGCAGTTTTGGGCTCCTCATTTAAGAAAGGATGTGATGACGTTGGAGACAGTTCAAAGGAGGTTCAAGTGGATAATTCTGGGAATGAAAAGGCTATATGAGGAGTGTTTGACAGCTCATGGTCTGAACTCATTGGAATTTAGAAGAATGAGGGGCGATCTCATTGAAATATTTTGAATGTTGAAAGGCATGGACAGAGTAGATGTAGAAAAGTCATTTCCCATGGATGGAGAGTTTAGAATGAGGGAGCACAACTTCAGCAATGAAAGGCGCCCACTTAGAACAGAGATGCAGAGGAATTTCTTCAGCTAGAGGGTGGTGAACCTGTGGAATTTGTTGCCACAAGCAGTTGTGGAGGTCAAGTTTTTGGGTGTATTTAAGACAGAGATTGAAAGGTTCTTGATTAGCCAGGACATCAGTTTATGTGGAAAACCCAGGCAGTGGGGCTGAGTGGGAGAATGGATCAGCTCATAACTGAATGGCCTATTTCTGCTCTGATGTCTTGTGGTCTTATGGTCCCAAGGGTCTGAGAGGCCAGTGAAGGATCAGTTTAATGTAAATACACAAAAGTGCTGAAGGAATTCAGCAGGTTCTGTAGCGTCCAGAGGAGGCAAAGGTATATTATCGACGTTTCGGGGCTGAGCCCTTCTTCAAGGTACGAGCGAAAGCAAAAATCAAGTAGGCATCTGAATAAAAAAAATCTGGCGGGTGGAGGGGAGAGATGTAATGGATAAATATTGGGAGGAATTTTGGTAAGATTTAGAGTAGGTTACATGCATACACACATTTTAAAACAGATCTTATTTGAAATACTGAGAATTCATATTTAGTAACATTGCAGGATCTTTGGAGACTTTTATTCACATTTCACAAGTAGGTGCTAATTGAAATGATGTCATGAAATTAAGAGACCATTGTTTGGAATTGGAGACAGGCTAGATGGTTGGATAACTACAAGGCTTCTGACCTTTCTGCAAAGTGCTCACAGAAAGGTCAATCCTGGGTTTTGTTTATCAAAGACAACAGCTTGACCAAGAGAGGAGAACTCCTGTGGTTTGCTGAAGAAGGTGGGGGTTTTTGCAAGTGAGGAGTCACATGGGCTTCTTGGCAGTTGAAGAGAGAGAGAGGTGAGACCTAGCTCAACAAGCTCTTTCAGCCAGTGTGTGTGACATTGAAAGAGACTGAACAGTCACAGCTGAAACAAGCCAGGAAAAGCTGGTGGGAAACAGAAAAGCTCCAGAGTGGTGGATGGCTGGAAGTGCTCTCTGTCTGATGTTTCTCTTGGAATAAGTGGAACAGAAAGGAACTCTGTGATAGCCTGAAAGAAAGAGGTTACCATCTGGAGAACCCTGATGGGGCAAGTTTCATCACCGAGACATTGAGGTGACTAATGGTGATACCTCAGTTGTGGATGTCCTGGAACAACAAATCTCTTTCTGAAAACCCTACAAGAACCTTCCTGAGCAGTAAACATTTACTTTTCGAGCACCAGAGCCTAGTGAACTTTATACATGTTAAATTCTGTGCACAGTATAAGAATTGCCTGCATCCAGAGAACTTGGAAGAAGGAGAAGTAGTGAGATTGGACTGTGAACCAAAGAACTTTTCTTAAATTTACACACACATCATACACGTGCGCTTAGAATTAGAAGGGGGTTAATTTGAGGTAGTTAAGTATAGAGATAAGTTAAAGTTTGATTCTGTTTTCATGTTTAAAGTTGATTAAAAACAACTTTTGTCTTTTAAAAACTCCTTGTCTTGGTGAATGTCTATTGCTGCTGGGTTTTGGGGTCCTTTGGGCTCGTTACAGAGGGAAGAAGGGGCAGAAGAGGTGCACAGACCAAGATCCAAGAAGACATGGGTAAGAGGGCAGGAGTGGAAAGCTGAGAACTGATCAGGAGAGGGGGGTGGCCCTATGAATGCAGAGCTGGAGTGAAGGAGACCGAGGGAGAGACAGAGACAGAGACAGAGACAGAGACAGAGACAGAGACAGAGAGAGAGAGAGAGAGAGAGAGAGAGACAAGGGGAGCTGGAGTGAAGGAGACAGGAATTAAGATTGAGAGAGATGGAGGCAAAGTGAGCAAATGGAAACAGGAGATCGATATTAATGCCATCTGGTTTAATTTCTCCACTTTTACTTCTGACACCGGTGGATTAGGTTAATTGACATTGTAAATTGCCGTTAGTATCTGGTGGGATGGGGGCTGGAATCAGAGAGGATTTAATGAGAACATGGGGAGAAGGCAGCTGGCACAGAAAGAACACTCCCCCCCCCCCCCCCCCATCACCCTAGTCACAGCCTCCTCTCCCTGCTCCTTTTGGGCAGAAGGCCACGGACCACTGACCAACACCTCTGGGGTTAAAAACAGTTCCTTTCTCCCAGCTCTCTTGAACCACCCCCTTGTTCTGATCAGGGATTGCTCCCCACACCACAGAATCACTTCCACACTGTCACTATATCATTTTGTTTTTGCAAGGATAGCTGAATATTTAAAAAAATGTATTTCTGAAATCAGAATTAGAATTTATCGTCATGAATCAGTCATGAAATTCCTTGTTTTGCAGCAGATATTGCTATGTTACATTTAAAAATAAATAGATTAGTGCAAACAAAAATAAGAACAAGTGAGGCGGTGTCTGCAGTTCATTGTTCATTCAGGAATCTGATGGTGGAGGGGAAGAAGCTGTCCTTGTGCCGCTGGATCCTCATCTTCAGGCTCCTCGATCTCCTTCCTTTTTTTAAAATTTTTTATTTTTCACACTATAAACCACATTGATCAAGATACATACATTTTTCTTTTCAAATATATACAGTGTTGTTTTCTCCCCCCCCTCCCTCTTCCCATCCCACCCTCCCTACCTCCCCTCCCACTCATTTAAAGTTCAGAATCTAAGATATATTAAACCCGTCAAACAATGTTGTCACTCAATAAAAATCTAGACCTCCTTCCTGATGATAGCAGTGTGATGGCCTGGGTGGTGGGGGATCTTGGTGATAGAGGCTGCTTCCTTTAAGACACTTCCGCTTGTAGGTTTCCTCAATGGAGTGAGGTCTGGTGCCAAAGATGGTGCTGATTGAGTTCACAACCCTCTATGGCCTTTTCTTGTCCTGGGCATTGGTACCTCTGTACCAGACCGTGATGCGACCAGTCAGAATGCTCTCCACGGTACGCCTGTAGAAATGTGCAAGCGTCTTCAGTGACGTACCGAATCTCCTTCAACTCCTCACCAAATATAACCGCTGGCGAGACTTCTTCATAATTGCATCCACATGGAAGCACCAGGATAGGTATTCAGAGATGCTGACTCCCAAGAATTTGAAGTTCTTAACTCTTTCCCCTGTGACCCCTCGATGAGTTTGAGTTCTCCTGATTTTCCCCCCTCCTGAAGTTTTGGTAACATTGAGCGCAAGGTGGTTGTCCTGACACACCACTCAACCAGCTGATCTTATCTCACTCCTGTGCGCTTCCTCATTGCCGTCCGTGATCTTGCGGAAGACCGTGGTGTCATCGGCACATTTGTAGATGGCATTTGAATTGTTGCCCAGCCATACATTCATGGGTTTAGAGAGAGTAGAACAGTGGGCAAAGTTCGCATCCTTGAAATGATGTCAGCGAGGAAGAGAAGCTATCATATGTGAAAGAAAACACGAAAGTCTGCAGAGACCGTGACTGAAGTAAAAATAGAATTGCTGGAGAAACGTAGCAGGTCAAACTGTGTCCTTTATATTGCAAAGAGCTCAAGCCTGAAACATTGGTTATGTATCATTTTCTTTGTTATATGGAGTACGCTGTTTGAGCAGCTGAGTATCCCCAGCCTTGTGTTTTTTGTCATACATTTACTCTGACGATGAATTTGAACTTTTGAACTGAACTCACAGCTTGTGTTTATTTCTCAGCTAAGAAGTGTGGGTCATGTGGTCCTGGATACAGCAGCCCTCTTGAAGCCATGAAGGGTGAGTAGTCCAGCACATGTTGAATAAAGCATTTGGAAGATTGTGTTCAGTTTTAGAACATAGAACACTACAGCACAGTACAAGCCCTTCAGCCCACAATGTTGTTGGGATTTGTATATTCCTACCAAAAAAATCCTAAGCCCTCCCTACCTCATTACCCTCAATTTTTCTTTCATCCATATGCCTATTAGGAGTCTCTTAAATGCCCCAAATGTTTCACCCTCTACCACCACCCCTGGCAAAGCATTCTAGGCTCTCATGACTCTTTGATGTCTCCCCTAAACTTTCCTCCCTTTACTTTGTACAGATGTCCTCTGGTGTTCGCTACACCCGCCCCGGGAAAAAGCTGCTGGCTATCTATGCCTCTCAAAATATTAAGTCTCTTCTCATCCTTCTTCACTCTAAAAAGAAAAGCCCCAGCTCCACTAACCTTGCCTCATAAGACTTATTTTCCAATCCGGGCAATGTCCTGGTAATTCTCCTCTGCCCCCTCTCCGTAGCTTCCACATCCTTCCGATAATGAGGTGACCAGAACTGAACACAATGTGGTCTCAACAGAGATTTGTAGAGCTGCAGCATGACTTCTTCACTCTTGAACTCAATCCCCCGACTAAAGAAGCCCAGGAATAGGCCTTCTTTACCATCCTCTCAACCTGCACGGCAACCTTGAGAGGTCCCTCTGTTGTTCCACACTGTTAAGTATCCGACCATTAACCTTGTACTCGGTGTCCAAAATGCATCATCTCACACTTAATCGGATTGAACTCCATTTGACCACTTTTCAGTTCACCGTGCTGCAGGAGTAAGTACATGGAGTTCTTCACAGAGTGAATGGTTGGTGCATGGAATGTGCTGCCGGCAACAGTGGTGGAGGCAGGTACAATAGGATTGCTTTAGAGAGATACATGGAACTGAGAAAAATGGATGGTCATGTAGTCGGGAAATTCTAGGCATATATTATATGCCAGTGTATAAGATGACCCCGGAATGATTTTGAGCTAAACTTGCTGTATAAGCCAACCTACCCCGTCTTACTGCCCCAGTAGTCCTTTACCAACCATCACACTGCTGTCACGATATGTTAAAAAAGTAAATGACCCAGTAAAGGTTTAAATTATATTTGCATATGTTAAAATAAACCACAGTTGGCTCCTTTAGTGGGCCATTTAAATCCTGAACAGAGCTGATGGCAGTCAGACTGGGCAGATGGACCCTATGGGGGGATCGCAGAGACTTCGCTGTTAACGTTCGGTTTTTATACTTGTCGTATACTGGTTTTTGGGTGACATTGGTTAAAGTTCAAGGACTATGTTATATGCTGGGATATATGGTAGGTTATTATGTTGGCACAATACTATGGGATGAAGGACGTACACTGTGCTGTAGATTTCTATATTCTATGAAAGATGTCATCAAGCTGGAGTGGGTACAGAGAAGATCAATGAAGATGTTGCTGGGACTCGAGTGCCTGAGCCACAGGGAGAGACAGAGCTGGCTGAGGCGGGAGGATGAAGTGTACAAAATTAGGAGAAGGAATAAATCAGGTGAATGCAGAGAGTCTTTTGCCCAGAGCAGAGGAATTAAGTTTAAGGGGAGAGAGGAGAGATTTAACAGGAACTTGAGAGGTATCTTTTTTAAGGCACGGACCTGTGCTTCCCAAACGCACCAATTATCCTGCAACCCTGGTACATTTTGAAGGGTGGGAGGAAATGGGAGCACCCGCAGGAAACCCAGGCAGACATGGGGAGAAGGTACAAACTCCATACAGACAGCATCGGATTCGAACCCCGGTCTCTGGCGCAGTAACAGCGTGGCGCTAACCGCCGTGCTAACTGTATCTTTTAGATAGAGGATTGTGGGTGTACGGAACGGGCTGGCGTACGATGTTGTTGAGGCAGGTGCTATTGCAATGTTTAGAAAAACATTGGACATGTACGTGGAGAGGATGGGTTGAGAGGGATATGGGGCAAAGGCAGGCAGATGGCACGAACGTGGGTGGGACAATTTGGTCGGCGGGGACATTGACCCAGAGAGCTTATTTGCACACTGTATGACTTTACAGAGACTAGTTGCAGAAGGCCATTCAGCCCTTTGAAACTGCTCTGCTGCTCATTTGGAGTCTGCTGCCCCCCCCCCCCCCCACCATGGTATGCTACCGTTACCTCATTTAACAGGCTGTTTAAAGCCTCGGCGGAGCCGTTGGCGTAAGGTCTTGGTGGTTGGACCCCGTGGAGTCCACAACAGCAGGAGCACTGCCAGTTTTTTGTGCACTAACAACAACCCCTCACTCGATGTCACCCAGACCAAGGAGCTGATTGTGGGCATCAGGAAAGGGAAAGCAGAGTGTAAGATCCTGTGATCATTGGGGAATCAGAGGTGAGTGAGCAAAATTAAATTCCTGGGAGCCAGTATTTCATAGCACCTTTCATAGGACAGAACAATACAGGCCCTTTGGCTCACGAAGCTGTGCCGACAAATAGTAACCGACTCAACAAACTAGATTTTTTCTACCTCACACCCATAACTTTCTACTCTTTTGGATCCACATGCCTGTTTAACAGTCTTTTAAATGTCCTTATTGTACCAGCCTCCACTAGCATCCCTGGCATTCTAGGAACCCACAACTCTCTGTGTAAAAAAAAAAAAAAAAAAAAAACCCTGATGTCTCCTCTAAACCTTCCTCCCCTCACCTTGTACAGATGTCCTCATAAAGCATCGCCACTGGAGAGCCTTCTTCATGATTGCATCCACAATCTCCAGGACAGATCTTCAGAGATGTTGACCCCAGGAATTTGAAGTTCTTAACCCTTTCTATTGTTGACCCCCTCGAAAAGAATTGGTTTGTGCTCTCCTGGTTTTCCCCCTTCTGAAGTCTGCTATCAGCTGCTCTTTTTTGCTAACGTTGAGTGCAAGGTTGTTGTGACACCACTCATCGAGCTGATCTATCTCCCTCACTGCTGTCCGTGATTCTGCCGATGACCGTGATAAATTTGTAGACAGCATTGTGCCAAGCCATACAGTCATGAGTGTAAAGTGAGTAGAGCAGTGGGCTAAGTACGCATCCTTGAGGTCAATATTTGTTTCATGTTCCCTTGTGGAGGTCAGGTATGGTTCAAAGGGCAGGATTCTCATTCCTTCTGCAGCACGGCCTGAGTGCATGGACAATCAAGCTCACGTACGTGACGACAACCTCTCATCTCAACATCGTCGCACTTGTCCAAGCATTAACTTCAGCAAGGCAAAGTGCCAATGGGCGTACAGTGACAACAAGATTCAATTTTGAAGCCTTCTCTGTCAAGAAGCCTGCATACACACTGGCAGAGTGCTCTCGCTGGTCCTCTGCTCAGAGGAAAAAGTGGAGAAGGTTTTGGATTAAAATGTTTCCATTTTGTTTTTTATTTGGACAATAAAGGGTCACGGGAAGAAATTGTCTACCTGCCCTGTATCTACAGGAACACTGCAGCCAACAAACCAGACTACCTAGCAACAGTGGATGTGGATCCCAAATCGTCCACCTACTGTCAGGTCGGTAGCCTTCTCTTGTAAAATATAAGCAAGGATTTGGCTGGGGCCTCGAAGGTAAATATTCGTGTATAATGCGATTTTTTTTTTTTCCCCCCCCCACCCCATTTTTGAGGGGAAAAAGAGAGAAAAATTTTACCCCAGTATATAATACGACCCCCCTCCCCTCGCTTGCTCGAGTCACACTGGTGTCTCTCTCTCTCTCCCCCCTTGCCTGCCCGAGTCACGCTGGTGTCTCTCTCCCCCCTTGCTCACCCGATTCGCGCTCCCACCTCTCCCCCCGCCCCCCAACCTAGTCGCGCTGCCGTCAATGTAGGCAACTGCTGGTAATCTTACTTATTGTTAAACCTGGCAGAAAAAAATTGTTAAAATAATAACCTCGTATATAATTCGACCCTTCCCTACTTAGAGCTTGAATTTCAGTACAACATTTTTTGCATTATACATGAATATTTACGGGTAACTCAAATGCTTGGAACATCAACAGGGAGCCATGATTAATGTAGCAGTTTGCGCCACGCTGTTACAGCGCCAGTGACCAGGGTTCGAATCCGCACGCTGTCTGTAAGGAGTTTATATGTTCTCCACACAGTACAGGCCCTTCGGCCCACAATGTTGTGCCAAACCACATAAACCTACTCAACAATCTCAAACTTCCCTACCTCTTTTTTTTGCATCCATGTGACTGTCAAAGTCTTTTGAATGTCTCTATTGCACCAGCCCTCACCACCACCCAGGCCATGCATGTCAGGCACCCACGCTATATCTCTGTGTAAAAACCTTACCCCTAAACTTTCCTCCTCTCATCTAGGAGACAACAGTAGTTCATTTAAAATCCTGTGATTGTGGGGTCTGGGCCCAAATGGAGGCACCTGTGCTTGGCAGTGACCTTGAAGGGTTGCAGACTCCGAGGGAACAGCAGACTAGCACAGGGCATCAGCAAAGGAGGGAACAGTCCCCATTGAGTAGAAGCAAAGGAGATAACCCCAAGGACCATGATCATGGCAGCAGACCAGCTGGGGGCCGGGATTCAGTGGCGTTCAATCTCTGGTGTTCGCTCCCCCTGCTCTGGGAAAAAGGTGCTTCCTGTCTACCCTACCTACACATCTCATAATCTTGCAGACCTCCATTAATCACCTCTCATTCTTCTTCATTCGAAGAGAAAAGCCTTAGCTCTGTTAACTTTGCTTCATAAGACATTTTCCAATCCAGGCAATATCCTGGTAAATCTCCTCTGCACCCTCTTCACAGCGCCAACATCCTCCCTTTAATGAGATGAGCAGAACTGAATACGTTATGTTGATTTTGACTTTGGAGCTAAGGTTTTCAGGAAATAATTTTCATAAGAAATAGGAGCAGGAGTTGACCAGCCGGCCTGTCCAGCCTCCTCCGCAATTCAAAGAGATCATGTCTGATCTTATTATAGGCCCATCTCCATCTACCTGCCTTTTCCCCAAATCCTTTAATTTCCCCTAGTATGCAAAAATCTATCCAATCTCCCCTTAAATATTTAATTTTTAATTTAAAAATTTTTTAAATTTAGAGATACAGTACAGTAACAGACCCTTTTGGTCCTCAACCCTGTGCCACCCAGTTGACCAACCAATCCTGTATGTTTTGAATGGTAGGAGCATCCAGAGGAAATCCATGCAGAGATGAGGAGAATGTACAAACTCCTTACAGCGCTGGATTTGAACGCCAGTCGCTCGCACTGTAACAGCGTTGCGCTATGCTAACTGTGCAGCCCTACGCAACTGTGCTGCCCTACACTAACCTTGCCATCTTTTTCACTAACCATGGCGCTCCAAGGTAGCCCCCATTGCTGAGGCAGCCTCCATTACTTTAATGGACAGAGAATTCCATCAAAATACAACCTATGGAAATGCATGGAAAGTTGGAAATTGCCCAAATCTCTGGGCAAGACTGTGTCATGTGACCAATGTGTTCTCTGGTGATAAATGGGTATCTTTCTCAGAGAGCTAGAAAGGTCGGGCCTCTGGAGGAACCACTATGCTCACAGGGTTGTGAACCCATGGAATTGTCCACCCGAGGTGCATGTGGAGGTTGAAATTGATGGGGTACTGGGGGTGGGGGGGGGGTGGGAGGTGGTCCAGCGACAATGGTAATAAAGATGAGCTCTCCCCCCCCCACCTCCTCCACAGGTTATCCATCGTTTGCCAATGCCAAACCTGAATGATGAGCTTCACCACTCTGGCTGGAATGCTTGCAGCAGTTGCTATGGGAACCCTTCCAAAAAGCGTAACCGTCTGATCCTGCCGTCCCTGATCTCGTCCAGGATCTACGTGGTGGATGTTGGCACTGATGTACGAGCACCCAGGTTGCACAAGGTGATACTTTTCAGCAGATCAGGTCAGATCCATAAGGCAGACAAAGATTCACCATCAGCAGAAATTGCCCCATGTCCCTTACAGTCAGAGAAAAGGAATCGAAAGAGAGTCCCTTTGGAGACACCAAGTGTTCATGGATTCGCCTCCTCTGCAGGCTCATAGACTCTGTTCAAACTATCAGCGACCCGAGCTCCAACACAACGAGGAAGCCTTCAGCACTCAGGGCCCTCTGAGAGCCCCTTCTTGCCCTCATTATCCTCTCATATCATAGTTCTGATACCTAGCTCTCACAAGACTGTCTCCAGCAGCCTGGTTGATTCCTTTGACATCAAGTCGCTAGCAGCCCGCAGTCTGTGCGGGATCCTCAGTCAAAGGTCGCCAACAGCCCACCACCTGTGTGTGTCCTTCAGCCACTGAACCTACTCCCCCCTTCCCCAAGCTGGTCCATCGCCATGGTCATGGTCCTTGGGGGTCATCCCCTTTGCTTCTTTTCAATGGGGGTTGTTCCCTGCTTTGCCAGTCCGCTGTTCCCCTGGAGTCTGCAACCCCTCCAGGCCACTGCCAAGCAAAGATGCCTCCATTTTGGCCCAGACCCCACAGTCGCAGGATTTTAAATGAACCACTGTTGTCTCCTTTAATGAGCTGTTTAAAGCCTGTATGGATCTGTTGCCAGTTAGGCTGGGTGGTAGGACCCTGTGGGAGAGGGCTGTGTCTCCACTCCCTGCTCTCCCAGGTCCGCACCAGTGGCAGCCATGACAGGAACTCTGGCAGTACCACCAATTGTGTGTATGTGAGACTGCCTCTCTCCCCTTTTCTCCTTTCCTCTCCATTCATAGACCTATCCTCTCCTCTATCTATTCTTTGCTTCTTTCTCTTGCAACCTCCCACCTGTATTCACACCTAATGGCCTGTGGTCTTCCACCTCCCCCCCCCACCTCTCCTCAACTCCTCCCCCATCTGCCTGTTTTTTTTTCCTGACAAAGGGCTCAGACATGAAGCATTGGTTACCCTGCGGATGCTTCGTGGCCTGCTGAGTTTCGCCAACCTTCCATATTCATGTGTCTATCTAGAAGCCTCTTAAACATGACCATTGTATCTGCTTCTAAAATGCCAGCGTTGTTAATAAAAAATTTAAAAAAAAAAAATAAATAAAATGCCAGCGTTGTTCCTGAGTGAGCGAGGGGTCTCTGGGACCGCTGGGTTGTCCCCGAGTGAGCGAGGGGTCTTTGTGACTGCTGGGTTGTCCTTGAGTAAATACAAGGCTTGTTTTTGGCCCATTTGTGTATTTTTTCCACTGAAATTGTTTTAATCTTTCCAAGCAAAGTCCAAACAAAATACGGAAAAGGATGGAAGCACTCGGCAGGACAGAGAAAGTAGTTAAGGTGTTGGGTCCAGGGCCCTTCATCAGGACTTGAGTAGATGATGGCGAGGGGGGCATAAAGCAAAAGGAATATCTCTGGCTGGCCTCATGGAGGCAGCTGTGGAACATCAGAGGCGAGGAGAGTAGTCAGCTTTAAGTTCCGACAGGTCTCCCATGACCTGTCCTGGTCAAACATGTTGACATAATGGCCAAGAAACCCACCGGTGCCTCGATGTCCTCAGTCACACAGGGAAATTCAGGACATCTCCTGCATCCATTAATACCTGCAGGTGCACTGTCAGGCTGCCTCGCTGTGGAACAGGAAGTGCTCTGCTCAAGAACATAAGATAAGACCATCAAAAAAAATTCCCTCCATCTGCCTGAGAAAAGTAGCCAACATCCTCATACCCTGGCCACATTCCTTTCACGTGTGCATGTACGCGTGTGTGTGTGTGTGTGTGTGTGTGTGTGTGTGAGAGACAATGTAATTATGCACGTGTGTGTGTGTATGACTATCTCTCTCCCCTTATCCCTCCTTTCCTCACTGTCTTTCCTCTCCATTCATAGAACTATCCTCTATCATACACTGAGTATGAGACACTATATGTGTGTGTGCAGGTGTGTATGAGAGAAACACTGTGCATATGTATGTGTGCAGGTGCGTGTGTGAGAGAGAGGCACTATGTGTGTGAGAGAGAAACTGTGTGTATATGAGAGAGAGAGATACACTGCGTGGGTGGGCGTGTGTGTAAAAGAGATAGAGACTGTGTATGAGAGAGAGAGAGATAGACTGTGTTTGGGTGTGTAATTTGCATGTCCTCCTTGTGACTGCATGGGCTTCCCACCCAGATGTTCCTTTCCGCTCACATCCCTTCGATGTGAGTGGGGGGTAATCAATGCCTTAATTGGCAGCTGTCAAGTGTCCTCCTTGATAGCGGGTGAGGGGTGGAACTTTGGGGACATTGACAGGAATATGAATAGAATTAGCGTGAACAGATGCTTCATGGCCTGTTTCCTTGCTGTATGATGCTAAACTCTGTCACCACGGTTTGAGGATAGATTCAGATCACTCCCACCCATCTAGATAACAACCACTGGGGTTGCCTGTGAACCATACGATTTTTCATTCGTTTACTCTTTAGAAACGGCCGCCCCCTCCTCTTTTGTTGTCATGCTGTGGCACTCTCTTTTCAGACTGTGGAACCAACTGAGGTATTCTGGAAGTGTAACCTGGCCAATCCTCACACATCTCACTGCCTGGCTAGCGGAGAAGTCATGATCAGTTCCCTCGGTGACCCGTCTGGGAACGCCAAAGGTAGTGTGTCATAGACAACATCCCTTACAGCACAAGAGTGCATAACACTAACAATGTCTTTCTTTGGAAGCAGGGCTTGGTGGAAATAATGTTCTCAGATGCATCTAATTCAATGCAAGGAGTATTGTAGGAAAGGCGGACAAGCTTAGAGCGTGGATTGGCATGTGGAATTATGATATTGTGGCCATTAGTGAAACTTGGTTTCAGGACTGGCAGCTCATTTTTTCAGATGCAATAGAGCGGGAGCGAAGAAAGGAGGAGGAGTGGCATTTCTTGTCAGGGAAAATATCACAGCTGTGCTCAGGCAGGACAGACCAGAGGGTATTCAGCATGGTAACAAGCCCTCTGGCCCACAAATCCGTGCTTCCCAAATACACCCAATTAACCTACTATCCCCCCGTACATTTTTGAAGGATAGAAGGAAACCAGAGCACCCGGACGAAACCCATGTGGACATTGGGAGAACGTACAAACTCCATACAGACAGCACAGGATTTGAACCCGGGTCACTGGTGCTGTAACAGTGTTGCACTGTTAATGGGGTTGTTTTATAGACAATCCAATAGTCAGCAAGGATTGGAGGAGTGACAGGGTGATAGCAGACAACTGCAGGAATCAGGAGGTTTTGATAACTGGTGACTTTAACATTCCACATATTGACTGGAACTCTTGTAATGTAAAAGAGTTGGATGGCTCTTTGTCAAATGTGTTCATAAAAGTTTTCTAAATACTCAGCCCGCTCCTATTCTCGCTACTGACCCACGACTGCATCGCCAGATCCAGCTGCAACAACGTCAACAAGTTTGCAGATGATACGACTGTAGTTGGCCCCATCAGCAACAACGAGGAGTCACACTACAGAGAAGAGGTGGAGGATCTCGTAATATGGTGCAAGAGTAACAACCTGAGTCTCAATGTGGACGAGACAAAGGAGGTGACTGTGGACTTCAGGAGGACCAGGAAAGACCACTCTCCACTACACATCAACAACTGTGTAGTGGAGAGCATCAAGTTCCTTGGAGTTCATTTAACCAGTGACCTATCGTGGACACTCAACATCTCCTCCCTTACAACAGCGACTGCACTTATTGAGAAGACTGAAGTGGGAAAGACTACTGGCCATTATCATGTCGACCTCCTATAGAGGCTCTATTGAGAGCATACTGCATCACAGTGCAGTCGGGTGGCTGCAGAGAAATAGATTGGAGGTCAATCCACAGAGAGAGTGACAGAGAGGATCACTGGAGTCTCCCTCCCCCCCAGCGTATGTTTTTATTTTTCTATATGTGTGTTATGTCTGCGTGTTTTTGCACTGAAGACCAGAGAACGCTGTTTTGTCGGGTTGTTCTTGTAGAATCAGATGATGATAAACTTGAACTTGAGTTGACCTGAATACTGGATCTCCTATTAGGGAATGAGACAGGACAGGTGACAGAAGTATGTTTAGGGGAACATTTTCATGATCATGAAGCCATTAGTTTCAATATAAGTGTGGCAACCTTACTTGAAATACATTGGCACACAGATCGATTAGCACCCCCTTTTTGAAATGGGGGTACTGTAGCAATCTGTCCTAGCAGGGAAACGAAAGTGACCAAGAAAGTGGGAGATGGTGCAGGGGATGTGCTTTTTTAGTGTAGTTTTTAAGTTTTATTTTCCTTTTAATTTTTTCCTTTTGCCTTTGTTAGTTAGCCATGCTGGTTGTTTTTAATCCTAGGTTCTGTAGGAGTCTATGACGCCACCAGAATTTGTTTTTGTACAAGTTCATTGACTTTTTTCAGAAGAGTCAGGGTAGAGGGGTGGCGGGGGGGAGGGGGGAGGGGCGGGGGTAATAAACACAGACCCTGTATATTGTAAGAATGTTAGAAGATTACACTGAATTTTGCAAGTCTATAAAAATAAAAAAAATTTTAAAAGATAATTATGGATACTATGATGGACATCTAGGCAAAAGGCAATAAACATTGTGAAGGACTCCACATACCCCTCATGTAAACTGTTCTCCCTTCTGCCATCTGGTGGGAGGTACTGCAGCACTAGGACCCTTTATGTCCAGATTGGCAAGTTTTTCCTCTCAAGCCATCAGGATCCTGAATTACCAGGACATATGTGGATAATGTACCATGGATTTTTACTGTATAATATTTTATATGTGTTTAACTTCTGTTCTAACTTATGTAAATATGCTCCGGGGTCCTGGAGAAACGCTATCTCATCTTCACCATGCAAGCATAGATAAAGGTGACTTGACTAAGATTAGATTTGGTCTGCGGGTTGAGTTTCCAACACCAAATTTCGAAGGAGAAAGGTCAATTTTGAATGATCACAGCATCTGCAGGCTCTTGTTTCACTTCGATCTCCTTTGCCTTGTCAACCAGGTGGCTTTGTGTTGCTGGATGGCGAGACGTTTGAAGTGACAGGGAATTGGGAGCAGGAGGAACAGGCAGCTCCCTTCGGCTACGACTTCTGGTATCAGCCCCGACACAATGTCATGATCAGCTCAGAATGGGGCACACCCAAAGCCTTTGCCGACGGGTTTAAGTTGGAAGATCTTGAAGCTGGTGAGTGTGTGACGGATAGGACCTGCTTCAGCCATTCTTCCTTCTGCAGATTCAGCACTGAAGCAGGGCCCTTCAGCCCATCCAGTCTGTGCTGACCACAAAACCTATTTCTACACTGATTACACACCTTGCACTCCCCGCATTCAGATTAACTCTGCCCAGATTTTACCCCTCACCTGCTCACACTCGGGGAGATTTATTTTTAGATGTACAGTATGATCACAAGCCCTTTCGGCTCACGAGCCCGTGTCAACCAATTGACCAACATCTCTGGTTCGTTTTGAATGGGGGAGGGAAACCAGAGCACCTATAGGAAAAGGGTGAACACACAAATACCTTCTAGACAGCGCCGGTTTCAAACCCCGGTTGCTGGCGTTGTAGCATTGTTGCGCTAACCACTATGCATACCATGCCTCCCAGTTGTAGCAGCATCAGCGCTACAGGGAAGAACAGGCAAAGTTCTCATGCAACACTGAAAGTCAGGATGTTGATTTAAAACTCCTCGCCGTGATTCCAACTGTAATTTGCATCAAGACCAACAATAATTCCAAGAGGCCAGGATGAAATCCAACTGCTGGAATTGTGGGGCAGAAGCTCGATGAGTCAACCCACTCTGTCCTGCCCAGACCCTTGGTGCAGCCCAGTACTTCCATGTACCTCACTGTCTTAAAAGAACTGCCCTGTCCTTGTACTGTTTTTTAACAGCATTTTTCTCCATACCATGCACAATTTGACTAATTGTAACACTGTTCCCTGCCCTCGCCAGATTCAAATATGCTCTGGCCATCCATTCCCTGTTCAGACATGCGTACAGTCCGTGTGTGATATTTAATCAAGTGCTCTGCATTCTTCATGATTCAAGACCCATAATGGTGAAACCCCTGGTATCTGGCACCTGTGGGGATTGATAGATCCCAGATAAGTGAGTTTTCCAGTTGCTTGAGACTCACTCTTACAATGTCCAGTTAATATACCTGCTTTAAGAATAAACAGTTTAAAAGACAAATATATTTGTACATACACTGAACTTGGCAGCATGGTTAGCACATGGGGTTCGAGTCCAACACTGTCTGTAAGGTGTTTGTACATTCTCCCTGGGTCTGTGTGGGTTTCCTCCTGCCCAAAACATACTGGGATGCAGGTCAATTGGATGTAAATGGGTGGCACGAGGCTCGCGGGCCGAGAAGGCCTGTTACCGTGCTGTATGTCTTCCTCTTTTTCAAATGGTTTTATCAGCTTGTTTTGCTCCTCTTCTTGCAATTTTGGCAGTTCAATTTTAGCTAAAAACTCTTCTATTTTATCATCTTTCCCCTCGTTCTCAGTTTGGTATAAATGTTCATAAAATTCCTTAAAGTTCTCATTAATCTCCATTGGGTTATATGTAATTTGTTTGTCCTTTTTCCTTGATGCCAATACAGTTCTTTTAGCTTGTTCAGTTTTAAGTTGCCAGGCTAATATTTTGTATGTTTTTTCTCCTAGCTCATAATACTTTTGCTTTATTTTCATTATGTTCTTCTCCACCTTATACATTTGTAATGTTTCGTATTTTATTTTTTTGTCTGCCAATTCTCTTTTTGTTGTATCTTCCCTTGTTGCTAGTTCTTTTTCTGTACTTACTATTTCCCTTTCCAACTGTTCTATTTCCCGATTGTAGTCCTTTTTCACCTTAGTTACATAACTTATTATCTGCCCTCTAATGAAGGCTTTCATTGCATCCCAGATAAATTTGTCTTTCACTGATTCCGTATTTATTTCAAAGTACATTTTAATTTGGTGTTCAATAAATTCTCTAAATTCCTGCCTTTTAAGTAGCATGGAGTTTAACCTCCATCTATATGTTCTTGGTGGGATGTCCTCCAGTTCTATTGCTAATAACAGGGGTGAATGATCAGATAGCAATCTAGCTTTATATTCAGTTTTACTAACTCTCCCTTGAATATGGGCTGACAACAAAAACATATCAATCCTTGAGTATGTTTTATGCCTACATGAATAATATGAGTATTCCTTCTCCCCTGGGTGCTGCCTCCTCCATATATCCATAAGTTTCATTTCCTGCATTGATTTAACCATAAATTTGGCCACTTTATTCTTTTTGCTAGTCTTTTGTCTTGTTTTATCCAACATTGGATCCAAATTAAGGTTAAAATCCCCTCCTATCAATACATTCCCCTGCGTATCTACAATCTTCAAAAAAATATCTTGCATAAACTTTTGATCCTCTTCATTAGGTGCATTTATATTGACCAAATTCCAGAATTCTGAATATATCTGACACTTTATCATTACATACCTTCTTGCTGGATCTATTATTTCCTCCTCTATTTTGATTGGTACATTTTTATTAATTAATATAGCTACACCTCTAGCTTTTGAATTATATGATGCTGCCGCTACGTCCCCTACCCAGTCTCTCTTTAATTTGTCATGTTCCACTTCAGTTAGATGCGTTTCCTGCACAAATGCTATGTATTTTTTCTTTTTTCAATAAATTTAATAGCCTTTTTTGTTTAATTTGGTTATGTATTCCATTAATATTTATAGTCATATAGTTCAACATGGCCATCTCATATTCAGTTTACATACATTTCCGCTTCCTCACCACCACCTTTCCCCTTTTCCCCATTTTCATTTCTGTCAGTTTTCCCTTTTTGAACTCAATGTATGACAACACATTTAAAACATAAAATACTTCAACAACTCCCACATCTAATATTACTGTGCTCTATGTCTACACATAAAAATTCCTTTATTGTCCTGTAATAGTACAGAACATGTAAAAGAATACAGAACACTACAGTGCAGTACAGGCCCAACAGCGCAGTACAGGCCCTTCAGCCCTTGAAGTCGTGTTGACCTATATATTCCTACCAAATAATACAAAACCTATTTCGTAACCCTCTATTTTTCTTGCATTCTTGGGTCTGTCTAAGGGTCTCTTAAATGCCCCTAATATTTCAGCCTTCACCACCATCTCAGGCACAGTATTCCAGGAATCCACAACTCTCTGTGCAAAACAAAACTTGCCCCTGATGTCTCCCCTAAACTTTCTTCCCTTTGAACAGAATATTGCACAAAATTGCCTCCTTCCTGTTGTAAGGCAAAGAGTCATCATTGTGTCTTCCAGCACTCCTTTACTATGAGAAAGACAAGGAAAAGAGAGTCCACCCATAGACACTAGGCGTTTTCAAATTGCAGCACCCGTGTAGCCCTCCTGGAACCTGGGTGAGATTACTGGGGCGTGTGTGCCTCCTGCATCTTTCAAATAGCAGCCTAACCTTCCTTTTCAGTCGTCAACCTGGTCATTTAAGGGAGATCCTGTCCCGCAGCCATAGTGAATCCCCTGTTCCTTGTGTTCTTTCTGTTCAAAGTTCCAGGGTAACCAGGTTAGCCATTTCCCCTTTCAAATAGGCGGTGTAAAAGCAGCTCCTTCCCCTCCGCCATCAGATTTCTGAACGGACACCATCTCATTTTTCTCTATTTTTAATTAAAAATTTTTAAATGTTTTTTTTTAAATTTAAATTTAGACATACAGCACGGTTACGGGCCCTTTTGGCCCATGAGCCCCTGCTGCCCAATTACACCCAATTAGCTTAAACCCCAGAACGTTTTGAAGGGGGAAGAAACTGGACCACCCAGAGGAAACCAATGCAGACACAAGGAGAACATACAAACTCCTCACAGACAGTGCCGGAGTCGAACCTGGGTCATTGGTGCAGTAACAGCATTGCGCTAACCACTACACTAATCATATTGTCCTGTCCATATCACCATATTTAGCAAAGAACAGGCCAGTTTGGCCCTACTAGTCCATGCTGGAACAAATCCCAACCTCCTCGTCCCACTGACTAGCACCTGGTCCATACCCCTCCAATCCTCTCCCCTCCATCTAATTATCCAGTCTTGCCTTAAATGTAAATAACGCCCTTGCTTCAACCACCTCTGCTGGAAGCTTATTCCACATCCCAACCACCCTTTCATTTATTTATTTTTAAAATCTTGTGTTTATTGAATTGTAATCGATAACAGTTTTGTAGCAGCCACGTGCAATACTTCTGCCGCAAAACAGCAAATTTTGTGACACACATTCAAGCTAATAAGCTTGATTTGATTCTGATCTAAATCCTGCATCCACCACCAGGCAGTGCCTTACCATGTGCCCCACCCATTGGTTTAAGGTGGGTCACAGGCACATTCTCAAGGCCAATTAGCAATAAAAGATGCAATTACAACAGACAGCATAACCTGTAAATGATTGAAATAAAACTCATAGATTCCAGAACATACCTCTTCTCCTGCACCATCTGTGGATTAATGCAATGAAGATTTGTTCACTATTTTCACTGCAATATGAATAAAGGGACTCCCCATCTGATAAATTCACCTGACTGACTAAAATGTGCAATGTGACAGTACAGTTAGCGGGAGGCTATTACTGCGCCAATAGCCCGGGTTCGAAACTGGTGCTGTCTGTGAGGAGTTCTCACCCTGCCTGCGTGGGTTTCCTCTGGGTGCTCCGGTTTCCTCCCACCCTTAAAAAAAGTATGAGGTTTGTAGGTTAATTGGGGTATTTGGGGGGCATTGGCTCATGGGCCTATTACCCTGCAACAGGTCAACATTTAAATCCTCCAAAACTGTTACTGTGCTGTATGTGTATCTAAATTAACATGAAAGTAGAGAGATACGCAATGTGCAGCAGAAAATGCAGTTTTCTGACTTCCGGAGAAATTGCTTTGGGGACAGTTCTCTGAAATGGAGCCCTTACATAACCTGGGTTTTGCCTTTGAAGTCAAAACATTGTTTGGAACACTAGATGGTTTGGCGCATGGCTCACTGCCCTTCTGCTTCCCGTGCTCTCTTCAAATACATCAAGGCCACCATTTCCCTCATGTCTTTAAAACACTTCAGGCCTTTGCTTCCCCAAAAACCATTTAAACAATTCCATGCTCCCATGGGAATTCCATTTCCCATGTTCTATTTAAACACACCAGGCCTCGGTTCCTGTGTTCCATTAAAACACATCAAGACCCTGCTTTCCAAACCTTCAATCTCTTTAAACACCTGATGAATATAACATTTATTATAAGATACCGTATGGCATCTAAAAGTGAATTAGAAGTGTGTGGGTACACTAATTGATTGGAAAAGCAACCAGTGTCACCAGGGTACTGGATTCTCAGAACTTTATGGGGAACGGGCACAGGTTTTCACCACGAGAGGGGTTTGCATCTTTCAGGACACTACGGACATTGCCTTCATGTCTGGGACTGGACCAAGCACACACGCACACAGACTATCGACCTTGGCAAGGACGGCTATGTTCCACTGGAGATCCGCTTCCTCCATGATCCCAAGGCCGCAGAGGGGTTCGTTGGGTGTGCTTTGAGCAGTTGTGTCTTCCGCTTTTACAAGACAGAGGTATGCCTGTGAGGGTGTGAATTCTGATCCAGCAAGTTGTGGGGGGTGGGGGGGGGGGGGGGGAGTCCTGTTTCAGCTCTTTCT
Source organism: Narcine bancroftii (assembly GCF_036971445.1). Lineage (NCBI taxonomy): Eukaryota > Metazoa > Chordata > Chondrichthyes > Torpediniformes > Narcinidae > Narcine > Narcine bancroftii. Next base: position 186,842,221 of record NC_091473.1, read on the forward strand.
GGAGTTTTGAGGAGAGGCTGGGACTTTTCTCCATGGAGTGTATGAGGCCTAGGAGGGAACTTATAGAGGTTCACAAAATCATTTGGCCACAGATAAGGGAAATCATCATCGGGGAGTCTCAAACTCAAGGATATAATTAAGAAGGGTAAGATTTAAAAGGGCCTGAGGGGCATTTTTTCCACACCAAATGGATCTGTGAAATGAGCTGCCACCTCCATCAGTTTCTCTGGCAACTTCTTGTGGGAATAAAAAAGTTCCTGAGTCTCCATTATATAGTCTGGAGGATGAAGGTGAATGGCAAAAGATAAGGAGGGTAAGGTGAGAGGTGAAAGGTGGATGAGAGGGGAAAGGTGAGAGGAAAAGTGAGGGGTTGAGATGAGAAGGGCAAGATTGAATAGAGACCTGAGGAGCACCTTTTTCACACAGACGGTGATGGGTATATGTTATGAATCCCTGAGAAAATGGTACAATTGTAGTGCTTAGAAGACATTTAAACAGCTACATGTATCGGATATATTTAGAGGGGAATATTGCTCTGAACACAGGCAAGATGAACATGGTCATCGTGAACACGTTATTTCTGTGACTGCTTGGTCTGCTGAATATTTTCCATAATTTAAAAAAAAATTTTTCACACTATAAACCATATTGACCAAGATACATACAGACATTTTTCTTCTTAAATATATACAGTGTCGTTTTCTCCCCCTTTTCCCCCCTCCCTTCCCTCCCTCCCTCCCCCTCTTCCCCATTTATTTGTTCAATCTATAAGATACATTAAACCCGTTAAACAATGTTGTCACTTAATAAAAATAAACAAGAAATTTTACTGAGTCAGTTCTTTTCATTATCTTCTCCTTCTGTCATTTTAGGTGGTAGATGTCCACGGTAGGTTTTCTCTATTGTGTTTCATGAATGGCTCCCATATTTGTTCGAATATTGTAATGTTATTTCTAAAATGATATGTTATTTTTTCTAATGGAATACATTTATTCATTTCTATATACCATTGTTGTATTCTCAAGTTGTCTTCTAATTTCCATGTTGACATAATACATTTTTTCGCTACAGCTAGGACTATCATAACAAATCTTTTTTGTGCTCCATCCAAATCGAGTCCAAATTCTTTGTTTCTTATATTACTTAGGAGGAAGATCTCTAGGTTTTTTGGTATATTGCTTTTTGTAATTTTATTTAATATCTGGTTTAGATCTTCCCAAAATTTTTCCACTTTCTTACATGTCCAAATTGCATGAATTGTTGTTCCTGTTTCCTTTTTACAGCAAAAACATCTGTCTGATACTGTTGGGTCCCATTTATTTAACTTTTGAGGTGTAATGTATAGCCTGTGCATCCAGTTATATTGTATCATGCGTAACCTCGTGTTTATTGTATTTCTCATAGTTCCAGAGCATAGCTTCTCCCATGTTTCATTCTTTATCTTTATGTTTAGATCTTGTTCCCATTTTTGTTTAGGTTTACAGTTTGTTTCCACATTCTCCTTTTCTTGCAGTTTGATGTACATGTTTGTTACAAATTTTTAAATTATCATTGTGTCTGTAATCACATATTCAAAATTTCTTCCTTCTGGTAACCTCAGACTGTTTCCCAATTTGTCCTTCAAGTAGGTTTTCAGTTGGTAGTATGCAAACATTGTATCGTAAGTTATATTATATTTATCCTTCATTTGTTCAAAGGATAATAATTTATTTCCTGTAAAACAATTTTCTATTCTTTTGATCCCTTTTCTCTCCCATTCTCTAAAGGAAAGGTTATCTATTGTAAAAGGGATTAGCTGATTTTGAGTCAATATTAGTTTTGGTAGTTGGTAATTTGTTTTATTCCTTTCTACATCAATCTTCTTCCAAATGTTGAGCAAATGATGCAAGACCGGTGAATTCCTATGTGGAACCAATTTTTCATCCCATTTATATAGTATATGTTCAGGTATCTTCTCCCCTATTTTATCTAGTTCTAATCTGGTCCAATCTGGTTTTTCCCTTGTTTGATAAAAATCTGATAGGTATCTTAATTGTGCGGCTCTATAATAATTCTTAAAGTTTGGTAGTTGTAAGCCTCCTTGTTTGTACCATTCTGTTAATTTATCCAGTGCTATCCTCGGTTTCCCCCCTTTCCATAAGAATTTCCTTATTATTTTCTTTAACTCCTTGAAGAATTTCTCTGTTAGGTGTATTGGTAATGACTGAAATAGGTATTGTATCCTTGGGAAAATGTTCATTTTAATACAGTTTATCCTTCCTATCAGTGTTAGTGGTAAGTCTTTGCAATGCTCCAAGTCACACACGTCAAACTCTGGCCTGCGGGCCAAATTTGGCCCGCGATATAATTATATTTGGCCTGCAAGATCATTTCAAAAATGTATTAGAGGTGGCCCGCCCTGCAGCGAGAGCCGATGCTGTTTTTTGGTAATGTCACCCCCACCATCCTCCCCCTTCATTGCACATCCTTCCCCAGTGTAACACGAGAAATTGTAACATGAGAAGTCTGTTGATGTCATCAGCCGGCAAGCCAGTTGGAAGGCTCCCCGCACATCCAGTCACTTCTTCCACCTGTCGAGCAGTGCGGCGGATGGGCGAGCGCCTGTGATTTCCTGTCGGCGCGACGGGCATGGCAGGCTGCATACGGCCCCCGGGCAGCGCGGGCCCCTAGCGACTGGCACTGGACAGCCCTTCCACAGCGCAAGCGCACTTCTCCCGGTCGTCACGGCCTTCAGCGCTTGCAGCCGCGCGGACCCCAGGACGGCTGGTTTGGCCCTGCACGTGAAGAGAGAGATGGTGGCTTTCCGCAAAGGCTGATCGGCAGCGCACTGGGCCTGAGTGGGTGGGTAAGCAGGGGTGGGCAGAGGGTGTAGGTGAGGAGTAATGGGCAGGGGAAGTTATGGTGGTGCGAGGGCCAATTAGAGGGAGGGATGAGTAGAAGGAGGGGTGGATAGGGAAGAGGTAAAAGGGGAGGGGCAGGGAGAGTAGGGGAGGGGTGATTAGAGGGTGAGAGACGGGTAGAGGGAGGAACAGGTTGAGGGGAGAGGCAGTAGAGGGGCGTGTATAGGATGGGGTGGGTAGAGGCAGAGCGAGTGGAGTGAGGGGTGAGTAGAGGTTGGGTAAAGGACTGGTCAGGTAGAGGGATGGTGGGTCGAGGGTGAATAGAGCCCTAGAGCCTGAGGAGTGAGCAGGAAATGTTGAGTCCTGATGCAGGCCAAAATGGACACAGCCTGTGAATGCTGACTACATCTCGACAGGGACCAAATATGTTTCCCTCAGGTCAAGCAAAGGGTGAACTTGAGCTACCTACTCCTGACCTGTAACATTATCCTCCTAAAGTTATATCCTAAAGTTTAATATTACATATGTTGAAAGAAGAGAAAACATGCAGATGTTGTTGAAAATTTTCAATAAATATTTAGTTCGGCCCTCGACTTAGTCCAAGTTTTTAATTTTGGCCCTCCGTGAATTTGAGTTTGACACCCCTGCTCTAAGTCGTCTTGTAATTTTTTATTAATGGATGGTAATTGAGTTTATATAGATGGCCGAGGTTTTTATTTAGTTGCATACCTAGGTATCGCATTGCTTGTGTTTGCCATCTAAATGGCGATTCTTTCTTAAACTTTGTGAAATCCGCATTATTCATTGGCATTGCTTCACTTTTATTTGCATTGATCTTGTACCCCGATACGTCTCCATATTCCTTCAATTTCCTATGTAATTCTTTTATTGATATTTCTGGTTCTGTTAAGTATATTATAACGTCATCTGCAAATAGACTTATTTTATATTTCCTTCTCTTGTATTTTTATCCCTCTTATTTTATTTTCTGTTCTTATCAGTTCTGCTAGTGGTTCTATAGCTAACGCGAACAGTGAGGGAGATAGTGGACATCCCTGCCTTGTTGATCTGCTTAAGTTAAATTGTTTTGATATATATCCATTTACTGTCACTTTCGCCAATGGCCCCTTATATAATGCTTTAATCCAATTAATATATTTCTCTGGTAAGCTGAATTTTTGTAGTACTTTGAATAAATAATTCCATTCTACACTGTCAAAGGCCTTCTCTGCGTCTAAAGCAACCGCTACTGTTGGAGTTTTATTTCCTTCTACTGCATGAATTAAGTTAATACATTTACAGATATTGTCTGTTGTTCATCTTTTTTTAATAAATCCAGTTTGGTCTAGATCACACATGTCAAACTCTGGCCCGCGGGCCAAATTTGGCCCGCGATATAATTATATTTGGCCCGCAAGATCATATTAAATATATATTAGAGTTGGCCCGCTGGCCGCCGCGCCAGTATAGTGCATGCATACTGAAGGTGAAAATGAAGACGCCGGAGGTGTGGAGGGATCTCAGAGTCCCGAATCCCGGGGATCGGAGCGCCGCACTCAGCCCGCCCAGCTCCTGGACACACAGACACGGCTGGAGTTGGGGACCATCCTCACTGGGGCTGCGCTTCAGCGGCGACGCCGGACCGAACGTCTCATTGGCCATGCCTTCCCCCTCGCTCCGTGCGCGGTGGACCCTGCCTCCCGCTCCTTTTGTTGGAGACGAGCCCGGCACCGTGAGATCGCAGTTTAATCCCTCTCCAACCATGGGAGGGGGGGTGGGAGCAGCACGCTGTTCTCAGCCAAATCCTCCACCGCCCCGGACGCTGGCGTTTCAACGGGGGGTTCGGGTGCCTTCGTCAGGCAACCGACCTGTTGGTCCAAGACAAGGGGAGAGCGTACAAACTCCACACAGACAGCACCTGAACTCGGGTGAACGTTGAGCTGTGACCCCACATTCCACATCAGGACTGTGTGTAAGATTGGGAGCAGTGAGACAGAAGCTTATTTGTTCCTGTGATTTAAGCCTTTCTTGGGGTGGGTTTTCAGTTGGTAGTATGCAAACATTGTATCGTAAGTTATATTATATTTATCCTTCATGAATAAGTCTATTCACAGACGATGGTCTGTGGGTTGAAAGAAAAAGTTTGAAGACCACTGCTTTAATCATCTCTCATTGACTCGTCATGTGCACGGTTTCAGAACGCTAAAGGAAATGGGCTAATGACAATGAAAGAGTTTATCCAAAACTATTTTTAAACATTTATTTTAATAACAAAAAGTTTAACATTACATATGTTGAAAGAAGAGAAAACATGCAGATGTTGTTGAAAATTTTCAATAAATATTTAGTTCGGCCCTCGACTTAGTCCAAGTTTTTAATTTTGGCCCTCCGTGAATTTGAGTTTGACACCCCTGGTCTAGATTTACTATTTTTGGTACATAGTCGGCTAATCTGTTTGCTAATAGTTTAGCTATTATCTTATAATCTGTGTTAAGTAAAGATATTGGTCTATATGACGCTGGTGCGAGTGGATCTTTCCCTGTCTTTGGTATTACTGTAATTATTCCTGTTTTGCATGAATCTGGTAAGCTTTGTACTTTATCAATCTGGTTGATTACTTCCAGGAGGGGAAGAATTAATAAATCTTTAAGTGTTTAATAGAATTCTATTGGGAATCCATCCTCTCCTGGTGTTTTATTGTTCGGTAGTTTTTTTAATATCTCCTGTAATTCTTCTATTTCAAATGGTTTTATTAATTTATTTTGCTCCTCTTTGTAATTTCGGTAGTTCAATTTTAGTTAGAAATTCATCTATTTTGTCTTCTTTCCCTTCGTTTTCAGTTTGATATAGTTGCTCGTAGAATTCCCTGAAGTTTTCATTGATCTCTGTTGGATTATATGTAATTTGTCCTTTTTCCTTAATGCCAATACCATTCTTTTAGTTTGTTCTGTCTTAAGCTACCACGCTAGAATTTTGTGCGTTTTTTCTCCTAGCTCATAATATTTCTGTCTTCATTATGTTCTTCTCCACCTTATATGTTTGTAGTGTTTCTTATTTTATTTTTTTATCTGCCAATTCTCTTCTTTTAGTTGTATCTTCCTTTATTGCTAATTCTTTTTCTATATTTGTTATTTCCCTTTCCAACTGTTCTGTTTCCCGATTGTAGTCCTTCTTCATCTTAGTTACATAACTTATTATTTGCCCTCTGATGAACGCTTTAATTGTGTCCCATAGTATAAACTTATCTTTCACTGATTCCGTATTTATTTCAAAGTACATTTTAATTTGTCGTTCAATGAATTCTCTGAAATCCTGTCTTTTAAGTAGCATGGAGTTTAATCTCCATCTATACATCCTTGGTGGGATGTCCTCTAGCTCTATTGCCAATAACAGGGGTGAGTGGTCCGATAATAGTCTGGCTTTATATTCCGTTTTCCTAACTCTCCCTTGAATGTGGGCTGATAACAGGAATAGGTCTATCCTTGACTATGTTTTATGTCTACCCGAATAATATGAATATTCCTTTTCCTTTGGATGTTGTTTCCTCCATATATCCAAAAGTTGCATTTCTTCCATCGATTTAATTATAAATTTGGTTACTTTGTTCTTTCTGTTAGTTTTTTTTCCAGTTTTATCCATGTTTGAGTCCAAATTAAGGTTAAAATCCCCTCCTATTAGTATGTTCCCTTGCGTATCTGCTATCTTCAAAAAGATATCTTGCATAAATTTTTGATCTTCTTCATTAGGTGAATATACATTGAGTAAATTCCAAAATTCTGAATATATCTGACATTTTATCATTACATACCTCCCTGCTGGATCTATTATTTCCTCTTCTATTTTGATTGGTACATTTTTACTGATTAATATAGCTACTCCTCTGGCTTTTGAATTATATGATGCTGCTGTTACATGTCCTATCCAATCTCTCTTTAATTTCTTGTGTTCCACTTCAGTTAGATGTGTTTCTTGTATGAATGCTCTGTCAATTTTTTCTTTTTTCAGTAAATTTAACAGTTTCTTCCTTTTGATTTGGTTATGTATTCCGTTAATATTTAAAGTCATATAGTTCAACATAGCCATTTCATACTTTGTTTATCTTTCCTTTCCGTTTCCTTATTGTCACCTTTCCTTCTTATCCATTTCTGCTTTCTTGTTTTGAACACTTCATAAGACAACATTTCTGAAACATAAAATATTTCCACTATTCTCATATCTAAAATTCCTTTTACCCCAATAGTCCCTCCCCTTTCTGAATTGCCCTTTGTCCCTTGTCGGGCAACCACATCTCCCCACTCCATTTGGATTTGCGAATCCGCTCGCAAGCGTCAACTGATTTTGCAGTGACTGTTATTCTTCCCCACCCAGCCCCGAGTTCGGGCATCCATTGACCTCAGGGAGCGGGCTTCTCTCTCCATGGCGGGCCTCCTCGTACCGGGAAGGCCTTCACCTTCCTCCTCCGACGTCCTTCATTCTTCTTTTCTTGCCGTTGTTTTTGCTTTTTCTTTCTTCGCTGCCATTTTCTCTACACTTTTACTTTCACTTTGTTATTGTTTCTATGTTTGTGCCTTTGTTTTTTCTCTATCATTTTTTTACTTTTCTGGAGAGGGCCTGAGTTCCCCTACCGGCCACTACTCCATCATGTGGCTCCCATAGTTTCCATTTTTATGTTTTTTTTTAATCTCCAGTTTTTTTTCCTAACCTTCATTTTGAATTTTCTTCTATTTACACAGGAAGGTGACTGGGCTGCAGAAAAAGTAATCTCCGTTCCCAGTAAGAAAGTCGAAAGCTGGATCTTGCCAGAGATACCAGGCAGGTGCAAGGTTTTTGCATTACATAGAATACTACAGTGCAATACAGGCCATTCACCCCACAATATTGTGCCAACCTATAAATACCTACCCAAAAAACTAAACCTTCCCTAATTCATAACCTTTTATTTTTCTTGCATCCATGTGCCTGTCTTTTAAATTACTCTAATGTTTCAGTCTCCATCACCACCCCTTGTCAATGCATTCTGGCACCCACAATTCTCTATGTAAAAAAACATCCCTGATATTGCTCCGAAACTTTCCTCCTTTCACTTCGTACAGATGTCCTCTGGTGTTTGCTACTAACACCCTGGGAAAAAGGTGCTGGCCATCCACCTTATCTATGGCTCTCATAATCTTGTAGACCTCTAATAATTCACCTTTCATCCTTCTTTGCTCCAAAGAGAAAAGTCCAGGCTCTGCTAACCTTAATACTTTTTTTTCTCCAATCCAGGCAACATCTGGTAAATCTCTTCTGCACCCTCTCCATAGCTACCACATTCTTCCTATAATGAGGCAACCAGAACTGAACACAATATTCCAAGTGCGTTCTCACTAGAGCTTTATAGAGCTGTTATAGGAGAATGGAGAAATATTGCTTTGCATGCTATCCAAGGAAGTCAACCCATACCTAAGCACAATGCAGCTCAGACCATCACACATGTAAGCTCCTCATTTTAGAAAGGATATGCTGACTTTGGAGAGGGTTCAGGGGAGGTACATAAGAATAATTTCAGGAATGAAAAAGGTTATTATATGATCAGGCAGAAGTTAAAGTATATTAGAATTCAGATTTAGATTTCTTGTCAGAGTACATACATACATACAACCCTGAGATTCTTTTTCCTGTGGCACCTATACCCCTTTCCTGACAGGAGCAGTGAGAACAGAGCTTGTGCTGGGTGGTGTGGATCCTCGATGATCGCTGCTGCTCTCCGATGGCAACGTTCCCTGTAGATGTTCTTGATGGTGGGGAGGGTTTTGTCTGTGATGTCCTGAGCTGTGTCCACTACCTCTTGCAGAGCTTTCAACTCAGGTATATTGATGTCCCCATACCAGACCATGATGCAGCCAGTCAGCACATATTCCACCACACATCTATAGAAGTTTGCCAGGGTTTCCGATGTCTTGCCAAACCTCTGCAAACTTCTGAGGAAGTAAAGGCACTGGTATGTTTTCTTCACGATGCCATTAGTGTGTTAGGTCCGGGAAAGGTCCTCTGAGATAGTGACTCCCAATAACTTAAAATTTGCTCACTCTCCCCACCTCTGGTTTTCCCTTCCTGAAGTCAACAAACAACTCCTTGGTTTTGGTGACATTGAGTGTGAGGTTGTTGTTGTTGGACTGTCTATTGCCATTGCTTCAGGTCTCATCACCGACATCCTGATCTCCCTGGACGACCGCTTCCTGTACTTCAGTAATTGGCTCCACGGTGACATTCGGCAGTATGACATTACGGACACCAGGAAGCCCAAGCTGGTGGGACAGGTAAGTATGCCAGCAGGGCTTCTGCTTTGGCTGTTAATCTGAACAATGGCAAATGTGGCTGTGGTAGTTTGGACGAGGAGGGGTGATAAATAGGGAAGAGTTGATAATGATAAAGTTTATCGTCATACAATGTACATTCCATTACATATGTGTGTAATAGTCGATATAGTGTAAAAGTCGACCATCCATATTTTTTGGCCATGGCCACCTGCCCATCCAAGCTCCTGATGGCCCAGCTGCCTGCCGAGCTCCCAACGGCCCAACCGTGGACTCTCAACTTGACCCCAGCCACTCGCCCGCCCATTTGAGCTCCAGACGCCCCAATCACAGACTTTCATCTTGGCCCTGGCTGCCAAGCCTATTTCAAGCTCAAACGACGCAGTTATCTACTGCAGTCAAAAGTAGTATGCGTGTAACGATCAACTATTACACACGTATATTCAGTATGCACCAAATTTTACTTGCAGCCAATCAAGTTCTTTTTGTAAAAAGTACACATTAAAAGTAAGAAAAGAGATAATAAATGCAATGGAGAGATAATATTCAGTTATGATTAATGCAAGAAAAAAGTTTAGTAAATGGAATAGTGCAATTGTGCAGAATCAGATCTTTTTAATTTATTTTTAAAAATTTCGACGTACAGTACGGTAACAGGCCCTTCAGGCTCACAAGCCTTTGCTGCCCAATTACACCCAATTTACCTGCAAAGCCAAAATGTTTTGAAGGGTGGGAGGAAACCAGAGCACCTGGAGAAAACCCACATAGAATGTACAAACTTCTTACAGACTGCGCCAGATTCAAACCCTGGTCACTGGCACTGACATTAACTGTGCCTCCCTCCTGGAGTAGTTTTTGGATAAAGTGGTAGAGATGAAGAGAGAGGTATGGGAAGAGATGGGATTGGTGGGGGGGGGGGTGGATGGTGGGAAAGCTTGAGAATGGGAGCAGATGGAGGGTGGCACAGTTAGCTTAGTGGATTGTGCGAAGCTATTGCAGTGCCAGCGACCCAGGGTCAAATCTGGCGCTGCCAGTAAGAAGTTTGCATGTTTTCATAGTGACTGTGTGGGTTTCCTCTGTGTGCTCCAGTTCCTCTCATGGTCCAAAGATGAACAGGGTTTGTCGGTTAATTTGGGTGGCATGGGATCATGAGCTGGCTGGGCAGTGTGTGTTGTATCTCTTATTTAAATGTAAAAAAAAAATTAAATGGAACTGGATTGGTGTGGTGGGGGGAGAGGGGGTAAGCTAAATTTGGTAAATTCTACGTTCTCACCATGGGTTTGAGGCAACCTCAGCTGAATCTGATGTGTTCCTCAAGTTCAGTGAAATAACCTGCTGGAGGCTTCTTCTTTGCAACTCAGTTTCACTGCTTTGGGAAACAAATTCCTGCGTCAGCCTTGACCGGAGGTCCCAACCCGAATCATTGACTGATCATTTCTCTCCACGGACGCTGAGTCCCTCTAGCTTATCGTTGTTCACTCAAAACCTTGAATCGCCGGCTTTGCTTTCCTTTGCAGGTTTTTATCGGAGGATGCATTTTGAAGGGTGGGCCAGTGAAGGTTCTCGAGGACAAGGAAATGAAGAGTCAGCCTGAACCCCGAATTGTGAAGGTTAGCCTCTGTCTTGTGAGGTAACATCAAAATGGTGCTGCCTCCCATTTAAGGATATACGAGCAAGTTCTTTGACCAGAGCCAAGCCATGTTCTGGTTGTCACCTGGTTCTCAAGCTTCAGGATGGTGCTGGAGAGAAGCGATGATTTGGCGAGCTGCTTCCGCACACTCAATGATCTCACCTCTCCACCATAACACTTCCAAGGTCACTAACGCTGTGCTTTTAAACCTCTTTTCAGGTTTTGTCACTGAGACACCTGTACGAACCTCACACTAGTTACACCATGTGGCCTCAGCTCTGTTCTAACAGATGCCCCTCCGTAATTCTGCACTGTTTGATTTAGCTGCTGTACTATGCATGGGCTAATTATCTGGTCTCGCAAAACAGACATTCTCATGTACCTAGGTGCATGTGACAATATATCTGAAACTGAGCTCCTGCTGTTTACCTCTTGCCTGTAGGACTGTGGTCCTCCTCATGACTCTTCACTCCCCAACCATTTTGTTCAGGCACCTGCTCATACCTTTTTATAAAATTTTTTTATTTTTCACACCATAAATCACATTAACCATGATACACACTTTTTCCTTTTCACACCACCTGCTCATACCTTGATGAAGAGCTCAAGCCTGAAACCTTGCTCATATATCTTTACCACTGCTATATAGAGTACGCTGTTTGACCTGCTGAATTTCTCCAGCATTGCGTTTTTACTTCAATCATGGTGCCTGCTGACTTCGTGTTTTACACACGCTGATTGTACAGGCGGATTCAATCCAGCAGGGATTAGTGAAGGAGGAAGAACATGTGCCTTAACCACTCCTTTTCTCGATCTCAGGAACCAGGATCACTACTGGTGATGGCCCCAAGTACAACGTTAGGCTTGATACTGAGTGAGAAATTGGCTGAATTGGTTCAACGTACAAAAGTTGGACTGTGGATGGAAGCATGAAAATCTGCAGTGGCTGGGATTGTCGTAAAAACACGACATTTCATGAGTTTTTCATTTTAAATTTAAAGAATCAGGCATACAGCAGGTAACAGGACCTTTTGGTCCATGAGCCCATGCCACCCAATTATATCCGATTAATCTACAACCCTGGTATGTTTTGAAAGGTGGGGTGGGGGGGAAACTGAAGCACCTGGAGGAAACCCATGGACATGGGGAGAACGTGCAAATTCCTTACAGAAAGCACTGGATACAAACCCGGGTCACTGGTGCTGTAACAGTGTTGCACTAACCACTTTGCTAACCGTGCTGCCCCATACATTAATTGTGCCACTGCTACACCAACCATGCCAAACCCTATGCTAACCATGGCTTCCCCACGCTAACCGAACTGCCCCTATGCTCACTATGCCACTCTACACTAACCATGCTGACCTGTTGTTAACCGTGCTTCTCCTACCTGAGCCATGCTGCCCCTACACTAACTATACTTCCCTGATGCTAACCAAGCTGCCCTTACGCTAATCTCAGGAATTGTCTGGATGGAGCTTGGCATGTTCTTGTTGTGTCTACATGGGGATCTTCCTTCATCCCAAAAGGTATGCAGGTTAAATGGCCACTGTAAATTGATGCTAGTGTGTGGGTGAGGGGCAAAAATCAGAGGGTAGGTTGGTGAGAATGTGGGGAGAATAAAAAAGTGGATTAAGAGCACAAGAAATAGGAACAAGTGTAGGCCATTCAGCCCATCGAACCATTCATTAAGATCATGGCTGATCTGATGATTGGCTCATCTTCATATCTCAATTCTCCTACTTTGTAAAAATCTAACCCAGTACTCCAGATGCGGCCTCACCAGTACCTTGTATAGTTGCAGCATAACCTCCCGGCTCCCAAACACGCTCCCTCCAGCAATGAAGGCCAACATTCCATTTGCCTTCCTGATAGCCTGCCAACCTTTTACAATTCATGCAAAAGCACTCCCGAGTCCTTCTGTACGGCAGCATGCTGCAATTGCTTGCTATTTAAATAATAACCACAGATTACTGTAAAAGCTTGATTGATAAATAGTGCGGGCCCAGTGGGTTAAGGAGCCTGCTTCTGTACTCTATGTCTGCGAGTCAAGAGTGATAGTTAACAGATGCAAAGATCATTACAGGTTCCTGGTGAGATGGGCTTATTACTTTCCCCGAGAACGTAGGGGGATTTGGACACTAGTACAAGGATGCAGAGCACCATTCAGAAGGCGTAACCTTCATATGTTCTTCTTCAGGCTTGGGAAGCCTCACCATGGCATGAGGCACAGACCTCCCTTTGAATCAGTCGGTCAGAGGTTCAAGCTCTGTGCTTACTCAATACAGTGCTGAGAGAGTGCAACGTTGTCAGGGGTACAATTTATTAGAAGAGATGCCTCTCACAGACACACATTAGAATTAGAATCAGATTTATTGTCATGAACGTCTATCACGCAATTTGTTGTTTTGCATTATTGGACGTTACAGGTGCAAAATTATGGTTCCATAAATACAACACAGTAAAACCCCTGATATAGGTCATCCATGAGGTAGATGACAAATAAGTGAATTTTCTGGTTGCTCCAGATTGTGTGATGCGTGGCCGATGACTTAAATGATGTATTTTTTATCTGTTTTCTGCAATTTTTTTTGCTGGTTGCTTGAATTTTGGATAACAGGGGTTTTTACTGTATTTAAAAATAGACAATTATTGCAAATAAAGAAGAAATGAGGTCATGTCCAGAAATCTGATGGCAGAGGGGAAGAAGCTGTTTTTGTAATGTTAGGTGTTTGTCTACCTCCTCCTGATGGTAGCAGTGAGAAGAAGGCATGGCCTGGATGGTGGGGGTTCTTGATGATCGAGGCTGCTTTTTTGAGACACAGCCTCTTGCAGATTTCCTTCATGAAGACTAATGCCCATAATGGTGCTGGCTAAGTTTACAACCCTCTGTATCCTTTTCCTGTCCTGGGCATTGGCACCTTCATACCAGAGTGATGCCACCAGTCAGGATTCTCTTCATGGTACACCTATAGAAATCTGCAAGAGCCTTTGGTAAAATACCAAAATCTCCTCAAACTCATAAAGAAATATAACCACTGGTGAGCCTTCTTCATGATAGTGCCAGGATAGGTGAGAGATGTTGACACCCAGGAATTTTTACCCTTTCCACTGATGACTCTTTAATGAGGACTGGTTTGTGTTCTCCTGGTTTCCCTTTCCTGAAGTCCACAATCAATTCCTTAATATTGATTAATAATCAATTTCCATAATATTGAGTGACACCACTCAACTAGCTGATCTAGCTCACTCCTGCACGCTTTCTCGTTGCTGTCTGTCATTCGGCAAATTTGTAGCTGGCATTTAAAATGCAATGACACTATCAAAAGAGGGCCAGGTTAGTTTTTTTCTGGTAGCCCATGGCTATTTATTTCTCAAGCAATGTCACTAATAAGCAGATCACTATTAAAATGTTTGTGCAACTGATATTGAAGGGCTTTGGAGTAAAACACCGTGGTTGAAGAGAAAACACAATACTGGAGATACTCAGTTGGTCAGTGTATAGTAAAGATAAAGATACCTAACCAATGTATCGGGCTTGAGCCCTTCATTAAGGTAGGAGCAAAATATAGACAGGTGCCAAAGGGTTTTGGAACATTGTTTCGGATGGTGAACGTCCAAGTTCCTTCTTTTCCTGTTCCTACACACCAGCAAGTAACCTCTTCCTGTTTGAACAGGGGACACAGATATACGGTGGACCTCAGATGATCCAGCTGAGCTTGGATGGGAAGCGCCTGTACGTCACCACGTCTCTGTACAGTGCATGGGACAAACAATTCTACCCGGACCTCATCAAGTAAGTCATTCACAGAATCACATGGCCCCTTTTCTTTTCAAAATAAGGCCATTCCACTTCAACAGACTATACCAGATCTTAGAAATAGCCATGATCCTGCCATCCTATTCAGGAGAACAGAAGACACAGGTACAGAGATTTGGCCATTCAGCCCTTCAAACCTGTTCTGCCATTCATTTCCCAGGGTGGGAGTGACAAACAATAGAGGGAGTCTGTTCAAAATGAAGGGAGGAAAGTTTAGGGGCGAAACCTGTGGGAAGTTTTTTTTACACAGCAATCTGTGGGTGCCTGGAATGCCTTGTCAGGGGTGGTGGTGCAGGCTGAAACATGAAGGGGTTTAAGAAACTCTTAGTCAGGCACATGAATGAAAGAAAAATAGAGGGTTACGGGGTAGGTGTTTCACAACGAGTGCAAGACCGAGTCAAACAAACCGGTAAAAATCTGCACCTGCAAGGTGTTTCACAATGAGTGCAAGACCGAGTCAAACAAACCTGTAAAAATCTGCATCTGCAAGGTGTTTTCACAACCAGTGCACGACCGAGTCACAAAACCTGTAACAAACTGCACCTGCAAAGTGCTTCACGACGAGTGCAAGACCGAGTCAAACCGGTAACAAACTGCACCTCCAAGGTGTTTCACAACGAGTGCAAGACCGAGTCATACAAACTGGGACCAATGCTTGAAGAGGGCGCACAAAATCAGTGAACCAGTGCAGACTCGAAAGGCCAACATGGCCTGTTTCCGCTCCGTAAATGGTTATATGGTTAATATCAAGGGCCGAAGGGCCTGTACCACGTTCATTAAGGTCATGGCTGATCATGCGGGTTCATTGCCATTATGTTGCACAGGAGATCTGCCTGAGTCCCAAGAATGCATGCACAGATTTCCACCAATGCTCTTCCCTGCTCCTCAGTTGCCATTTTCGAGTAAGGGCTGGTTTCCCTTCTCTGCATAAAGGCACCGCGGGATCTGTATTATAGGTAATTACCATATAAGGTAAATTCGCCTTTTTTTAAAAACTTGAGCCAGCTATAATGTGGAGTTTCAGCGTAAAAAGAGCTGTAGTGTTCAAGTGGGTTTGAGACCCATGAATGTGCAGGGAATAGAGGGAAATGTATCATGTACAAACAGCAATTTTAGTTCAATTTAGAATTGTATTTGGCACAAACATAGAGGCCAAAGGTGCTCTTCCTGTGCTGAACTATTCTGTGTTCGATATCCTCTTGTATTTAGAGTATAAATTCTTAAGAATAGTTTCTATCTACTCAATGTTTCCTCTTTTGGCAAACCTTGAAATTTTTCCATGTCTGAAGGGATTCTTGGGGTGGTAGAGTTAGTGCAGCAGTTTGCGCAACACTGTTACGGTGCCAGCTGCTGAGGTTCAAATCTTCGTAAGGAGTTTGTACGTTCTCCCCCTATCTGCTTGGGTTTCCTCCCACCATTCAAAATGTACAGGGGGTTGTAGGTCAATTGGGTGGCACAAGATTGTGGGCCAAAAGAGCTGGTTAATGTATGCCTACATTAAATTAAATTTTTTAAAATTAAAATAAGTGAGACCAAAACGGTACTGAATTTTATTTCGCTCCTGAATGGAATTAATAAACTGGTAGGAAACTGGTAGGGTGAGTGAGCAACCACAAAACTAAGGAATTCAGATTTCAGAATACATACATGACATCACGTACAATCCTGAGATTCTTTTTCCTGGATACATGGCAGAATTATCACTTAATGGTCGTGCAATAAAAGCCTGACTCAATATACACACATAAATAAAGAAATGTAAACATGCTGACTGTTATATAGAGAAAGGGAAGAAAATCAATAAAGTGCATAGGTAAAGGTCCTTAAATAAGTCCCTGATTGAGTTTGTTGTTGAAGAGTCTGATGGTGGAGGGGTACCAGCTCTTCCTGAACCTAGTTGTCCGAGTCTTGAGGCACCTATTCCTCTTTCCTGATGGTAGCAGCAAGAACAGCATGCTCGAAGGTGGGGAGCCTGCTCGATGGTGAGGAGGGTTTTACCCTTGATGTCCTGTACTGTGTCCACCTTTTTCAAGGCTTTATACTTGGGTGTATTGGTCGGTGTCCCTATACCAGACCATGATGCAGCCAGTCAGCACATTTTCCACCACACATCTGCAGAAATTTGCCAAGGTTTCCGATGTCACACCAAACCTCCACAAACACAAATAGAGGTGCTGACATGCTTTCTTCATGATGCTATGAGTGTGTTGTGTCCAGAAAAGATTCTCCGAGATAGTGACTCCTAAGAACTTAAATTTACTCACCCTCCCCACCTCTGATCCCCCAATGAACTGTGGATTGAACATCTGGTTCTCTGAAGCAATTTAGAAATGGGATCTGTCATCATGACTTAGTCTGGCCTGGCCTCATTGTAACTACTGTGAAACTCAACTGCCTCCTTGGTTTATGGTGGAGTTAGGGACGGAAAATAAATGAACACCCCTTTTAAAAGGTGGTAACTTTGTACAGTAACCCTT
Source organism: Narcine bancroftii (assembly GCF_036971445.1). Taxonomy (NCBI): domain Eukaryota; kingdom Metazoa; phylum Chordata; class Chondrichthyes; order Torpediniformes; family Narcinidae; genus Narcine; species Narcine bancroftii. Next base: position 186,859,284 of record NC_091473.1, read on the forward strand.
GTTTATTGCAGGAAAGGATCAGTGATGTTGCAGGTTGATGTGGACACAGAAAAGGGAGGCCTGACGATCAATGAGAATTTCCTGGTCGATTTTGGGAAGGAACCCGATGGACCGGCCCTGGCCCATGAAGTTCGATATCCCGGAGGAGACTGCAGCTCTGACATTTGGATATAGATGAGTTAAGGGTGATGTTGCGAGGGGAGCAAAGAGCTAGAGAGAAACAGATAAAGGTCTTTGAATGCTCCTCTGTCATTGCTGGCTGTATGATTTGACTTTGCTCACAATAGTGTTTCAGAATCATATTATTATTAGTCTTTAGTTTATAAATTTATTATTTTTAGTAAAGGGATTTTGTGGGTTGGAATCAGGGATACTTACATAAAGACAAATCACACATTCAAATGAGCAGATAAGAAAGGTCTTCTGAAGACAAAGTGTTTGCTAATTCTAAATCAAGCAGAAGGCATCAAAACCTCATCAATGTTCAGTTAAAAGCCATAAAAGATGGTATTGTTCTTCATTGAAAGTTTGAAGACAATGGATGTTTGCTCAGAAAGGCACCTGTGTACAGAAGAAAGCTATCTGCTTGTTAGCTGTGCAGACAACTCTGAGACATTTCCTCCTAAATTTTTAGAGGAGATAAACTTCAAACAGAACTAGTTGTGATGTCATATCATGTGATTGGGACACTTCAAGAAGGCAGAACCATGCTTTATCTGAAGTTAGAGATGCAGTAACCTTCAATGAGAGAAGTACTGTTGTGTGTTCTCCCTTTGGTAGAAAAGGAACACAGAATCAGTGACTTCAAAGGAAAGGGCCATTTCAACTGTCTCTTTATCAAGAGATGTCCATTTGTAATGATCTGTGATTGGCCCTTGCAGCTGACATGTGATTGGTTCTCCTGGGTTGGTGAGATCATCGTGTGAAAAACAAGTTGTGAAACCTCCATGCAAGAGAAGAGAATTTGTGAAAAAAATAATTTGCATTAAGAAATATTTATCTGAAAGCAAATCTACAAGAATTTGTGAGTTTGAGAACTTTTGAACAATAGTTTAAAGACTCAAAATTTCAACTCAAAAGATTTGTAAAACTGAACTTTAAAATCAATTCTTCAGAATAGTGCCTGAACTGTAATGGTTTGGGATTTCACACACACACACACACACACACACATATAGTGGGGTTAAGTAAGATTTTATATCATTAATAGTTAAAAATGATTGTTTAGAAAATACCATTGCTTTTGCGAATTTCTATTGCTGCTGGTTTATGTTGTAAAATTAGTATGCTACATATTTGCTTTGAGGTGGCTAAATTTTCTGATCCACTAAATGCAGGGCTCTTCTGAAGGGGGTACGTCCTAAGGCTGAGGTAGGTTTAAGGAGATTGGCACATCACTGAGGGGTGAGGGACCCTTATTATAATGTTCTACTTTCAATGTATTGCATCTGCTGTCTTTGCATTTTCCCATTTTTTTTCCAAAAGGAAACATTATTTACAATAAACCCCTGTACAAAGGAAAATGTGCAGTCTTTTTGCATCCTTCATGTATTCTATCACTACTTTATAACACTCATCCTCTCCTTTGCTATTGTGCACTGTTGTCACTACTGTGGCCCCTTGCAGATTCTCCCCCTCTGTTATTTGAGGGGCTTCCCTTCAGACCTCAGCCCTTCAGTGGCAGGTAACAGAAGGAGTCTTGACTTGCCATTCTCAATGGAGGCCGTATGGCCCTCCCCTGGGGGCCACAGCAAGTTTGGGGAGGGGGTGGGAAGAACATGAACTGAAATCATAATTTTTTTTAATGTAGAAGTTCAAAGTTCAGATTTATTGTCAGAGTACATTCATGACATCACGTACAACCCTAAGATTCTTTTTCCTGCTGGCCAGGCGGAATTACCACTATATTTTTATGTCAACCTTTTACAGGTCTATTGAGAGCATCCTGGCTGACTGCATCAGTGTGGAATGGTTGATGCAGAGAAATGGATTGGGGACCAATCCACAAGACCATAACAGTAGCAGAGAGGATCTCTGGAGACTCTCTCCCTGCCCCCAGTCCGGCCCATCAATGTGATCTACTGGGATCATTGTTTGAAGATGGCGCGCCAAATCACTGAAAACCCCTTCCACCGTGCACAGCATCTATCAACTGCTCCCGTTGGGAAAGAGATACAGGAGGATCAGAGCCACCAGGCTGAGGAACAGCTTCTTCCCACGGGCAGTGAGAATGCTGAATGACCAAAGGAACTGCTCACACTGATCACCAGAGGCTTTCACATTCACAAATTAATATTTATTTGTTTATACTTGCTTTACATTTGTATTGTTTGTCTCTTTGTGTCTTATGTCTCGCTGTGTGTCTGCATGTTTTGCTCTGAAGACCGGAGAACGCTGTTTTGTCAGGTTGTACTTGTGCAATTGGATGGCAATAAACTTGACTTGTCAGAGTACATACATGACATTACATACAACCCTGAGATTCTTTTTCCTGCGGGCCAGACAGAATTTCTAATTATCGGTAGTTCAGAAACAACTGTATTTCAGAAAAGATGAATATACGAAAGAGAGACGTGTAAACAAAGAAAAAGTGCCAACTGTTCAATATGGAAAATAAATCTTCAATAATAAACAATGTGCAAAGTCAGAGACCTTAAATGAGTCCCTGAATGAGTTTGTTGTTGAGGAGTCTGATGGTGGAGGGGTAGCAACTGTTCCTGAACCTGGTGGTGCAAGTCCAAGATGTGTCATGCAGACCAAAGAATCTTCCATTGAATCATAGCACTTGTACATGCCCGTCCATGTGACTTGTAAGGACCAATCACATGCCAGCTGCAGGGTGATCTAACCATTGACTGACACCAGGAGAACCAATGTTAGGTCTGCTTTGTTCATGAATGAGTGAGTCAAACACCAGACTGAGTCGAAATCAAGGTTCTTTGTTCTTTATTGCCGGATTGTAACACTTGCAACTAACAGTGTTAGTTGGAGAAGGCGCATTCTGCCGTTATCAGCAAGTGGTGTTTTTTATATACCTTAGGATACGTACTTAGTAAATTATCATACCATGACATTGTCCAATGAATAAACTGTTGCTGTCCCTCTCTGCTAGCCTCCTGCACATCAATTTGTCATCCCCACTCTTATCTTGAGAGTACAAGGTCACAACTGCATCTTGTTACGGCCCAGCACTGGGTGACTCCCTCTACATTCCCAGCTCATGATGTTTTTACCTAACATCAATCACATGTCAGCTGTAAGGGCCAATCACAGATCAACTAACCCTTGATTGGCAGATGAGATCACTTCTGATCTCAAGGTCACCAGAGAAGTCACATGACCCTCCACAATCCACAAAGGGTTTAAGGAGATTCAAATGGACCTATGCAGTTTGATGTTTTTGCACAAAAACTAACCTGGATTGGGTGAGTTTCCTTCATTCATAATGTTAGAAACAGAATTTACCTTTCAAGAAATAGCTCGAGACAAAAATTGAGAACAAAGAACATTTATTACTACAACAATGCAAAGTTGGGTGCTTCCCCTTACCCTGGGAATACAGACACATACTGGGGCTCACCCAACTTTTATACAGTCAATTTCAGTATCAGAATGCCCTCCCCCTTACATTCTTCTGCCCCCTGGATGGGTTTGGCATAGGTAATCCTTCCTGCCTACGTGCAGTTTCAGTACACTTGGAGGACCAGGGGGTATCCTGTGGGTGTCCCATCATGTCATTGTCCTTATTCACACCTTCCTGATCTCGGGACCCTTATCTGATCCAGACTACCTCAACTTCCTACATTCTATTGTACCTTACCATTCCTTATCTTAGTCTTATGGTGGCTCTTGTCACAAAGATTCTTATGTTAATCGTGTTGACTCTGCTTTCCTGCATCCGAATCCCCAAGCTCATCCTGTTTGTACTGGTTACAGCCATTAACTGATGAATTTTAGTTTCTTCCATGTTGTAAGGTAAAACATCATGAGATGGGAATGTGTAGGGAGTTACCCTGTACAGGGCAGTAACAAGAAGGGGAGGTGTCCTTGTACTCCTGTTAGGTAAAACATCATGAGATGGGACCGGAGAAGGAGTCACCCAGTACTAAGGAGTAACAGAATGCATCCTTGTACTTACAAGATAAGAGAGACATTGATGGATTGAGAGGCAGGAAGCTAGCAGGGAAAGGATAGCAACAGTTTTAGTCATTGGACAAGTAATGATATGATGATGTTCTAAACATGTATCCAAGGGTATAAAAAATCACCATTTTGCTGATAACGGCAGAATGCATTCTCCGACTAACTTTGTTAGTCGCAAGTGTTACAATCCGGTAATAAAGAACAAAGAACCCTGATTTCGACTCAGTCTGGTGTTTGTCTCACTCATTCATGAACAATGCAGACCTAACAATGTTCATAATTTTAGATCAATTTTCCCATCTCTCACAATCCTCACTTTTCTTTTAGATCAGTAATACTGATCTTTCACCATGATCAGTGTTACTGATCTTTGGTTACTGGTGTCAGTGTGACTGATTCCCCCATCCTCACTTTTCTTTTAGATCAGTATTACTGATGCTGTAAAGTGTAAGGTGTTGTTTTACCCAGCTGGTCAATAACTGAATTGTAATATCTGTGTAAAGTCTTTAGGTAGGGGAGCACCATGAAGGTCAGAGTAGCGAGTCCAGCTGCTATTAGGGTTGTGAGTATCAGGCTCCAGTTCTCAGTAAAGAGTCTAGTCCATCCCACATCAGTCCGAGGTTGCCACGTCTGAACATGGGCATGGGCAGATTCTTGTTGAAATCTTGAAGCAGTGTCTTTAACCGCCCGACTGTTGTAAGCATTGTCCTGACGAAGTCTGTGAGAAACGCTGCCTTCAGCAGCGAAGGAATAGCGGGAGTCAGGCGGTTCCGCTGAATTGTGGCTAGTATCTGATGTCCTCTTCAGCCCCGAACCCTAGGGCCACCGATCTCCGAAGGCTGTCTGGAGTCTGATATTGAGGTGCCAAGCAGCTCACGTTGTTGGTAACTGGTGCTCCCCTTCACGGGGTGATGAAAAGAGACCAAGCTGGGGGGGGATTGTTTCTCGTGATTTAATTGTGTTTTGCAGCTTGCCTGTGAGTCTCACCCTGTGTGCGAAATCTACATTGATTAATCACTATGTAGGCTGTTAACTGACCATCGCTACTGTGTTCCCCCTGGTCCGTATTGAAAATGCCTTAAATCTATGCCCTGTCTACACTGTAAAGTAGCACAATTGTAACCTCTGCTGCCCCTATTCCAGGAGGACTTAAAACATAGCGAGTAATGAAGTGACATAAACAGTTAACAAACAATACCCCAATAAATGAATAAACAGTTAAAAAAATAAACAGTTAAAAATACAACAATAAATGTAACATTACGGCACTTTGTCACGGCGTAGTGTAAGTTTCAGGTCTGAAGGATGAGGAACTGCACGCCAGGTTGCGGGTTGAGTCTGTGTGTCGTGATGTTGTGGTTCGGAAGCTGGTTTAATTCTTTGAATGTGGGTCCAGCCTTTCTCTCTTGTTCTTACTGCGGTGTCTGTAATTAAAAGTACACAGAAGGGACCATCCCAGGCAGGTTTTAGTTGATCCTCTTGCCATGCTTTTACATAAACCCAATCACCAGGTTTAATAGAATGGATAGGAAAGTCTAAGGGTGGTGTTTGGGCTATTAGTCCCTTTTGTTTCAAGTCGTGGATGGAAGTAGAAAGCCCTCGTAAAAATTTTGAAATGTATTGGTCATTAGCCTCAGGGATGGGAGAATCAGTGTGGAACCCCATAAATGGGAGCCCAAACATCATCTCGTACAGTGAGACTGCAAGGCCTTTACGAGGGGCTGTGCGAATTCTAATCAGGGCTAATGGTAACGATTTAATCCAGGAAAGACCAGTCTCTTCATGAAGTCGGGTGAGTTGAAGTTTCAAAGTTTGATTCATACGTTCGACTCGACCCGAACTTTGGGGATGCCATGGGGTATGTAGTTGCCAGTCTATTCCTAGGTTCTTGCAGACACCCTGGAGAATCTGAGAGGTGAAATGCGTACCTCGATCTGAATCAATGGTCTGCATCATACCGTATCGTGGAATGACACATTCAATGAGTATTCTGATGACAGTGTTGGCGCGATCATTCGGGGTAGGAAAAGCTTCAACCCATCGTGTAAAATGATCGACCATGACAAGGAGAAATTTGTAAATACCAATTTTAGGAAGTTCAGTGAAGTCTATTTGTATGCGCTGGAACGGGAGAACGGCAATGTCGCGACCGCCAGGTATTACTTGGCGCATCGATTTCTTATTAACCCTCTGACAGATGGGACAAGATCTAGTAGCAAGTTTAGTAATATTGTATATGCCAGGGCAGTGAAGGAAACGTCCAAAGGTATCAACAAGGGACTGGGTTCCCCAGTGTGTTTGTTGATGTAGCTGATCTATGACTTGGCGAGTTATGGCTTTGTAAAGGACTTGCCGTCTGTCTACTGTCCACCACAACCCGTCGGCAGTCTGGCGAAATCCCTTATCTTTCATTGAGACCTCCTCTTCCCGTGAAAAGATGGGGGTCTTTTTAATCTCTATCAGCCTGCCTGTTTCCTCTAGCTTCAGGACTGTTACCAGTCTGGTGTCCCCGCACATGTACAATGGCAATTTCGGACGGGAGTGTTAAAGCCTCTAGGGATTGGGTAATTAACTGTTCATGGGCTAACTTCTGTCCTTTGCCAGTTATCATCCCTCGTTCTTTCCATATCTTACCGAAGGTATGGACTACACCAAAAGCGTATTTAGAGTCAGTGTAGATAGTTCCTACCTTGTTCTCTAGTTCGTGGAGTGCTCTACAGAGGGCATATAGCTCACAGGATTGTGCTGACCAATGACCAGGGAGGCGACCGGCTTCGATCACCAGTTCTTGCTTACCGTCCACTACACTATACCCACTATAGCGGGTTCCTGCAATACAACGTGAAGAGCCGTCAATAAACAATCTTTCTCCTTCAGTTAAAGGGACATCGGTTAGGTCTTCCCTAATTTTGGTTTGTAAGTCGATAACCTCTGAGCACACATGTTCTAAATCGTTTGAGGATTGGTCAGTAGTTGGAGAGATGAGGAAGGCTGCTGGGTTGAGAGTTTTGGTTGTAAGTAAGGTCAAATCATTGCTATCCATTAGGATCGTTTCATATTTTAAAATTCTCGAATCCGTGAGCCACCTTCCAGCCCGCTGTAAGAGAATATTGCGGACTGTATGAGGGGTGTGAACTATCATAGGGGCGCCAAAAGTAATCTTTCGCCCTTCTTCAACCAAAATTGCCAGCCGCGACAAACGGGGTCTAAAAGCTTTGACAGGAAAGCTACTGGTTGTCTATAGCCTGCCCTGTTTTGGGTGAGCACTCCGGTGGCTGCCCCAGCTTTGGTATTAGTGTATAAGTCAAAAGGTTTGTTTAGGTCGGGTAGCGCTAAAACTGGGGCACGCGTAAGGCAATGTTTAACAGAGTTAAAATTTTTGATCTCTTCATCCGTCCAGTCAAGGGGTTCGGTTCCTATACTGGGAAGTTTATCATAAAGGAATTTGACCAGGTTAGAATAATTTTCCATCCAGATTCTACAGAATCCCACTAACCCAAGGAATTTCCTGAGTTCCTGGGCATTTTTGGGAGGGGGAATCTGCATAATACCAGTTATTCTCTCTGGGCTAATTTTCCTGGTTCCTTGACTCACTAGATGTCCTAAGTATTTGACTTCGGATTGCATAAATTGTAGTTTGGACTTGCTGACTCTCAGGCCTTTCTTCTCTAAAAAATTTAAAAGTGCTACCGTAAAATCTTTAGCTAATTCATAAGTCCTCGCTGTAATTAGCAAGTCATCAACGTATTGTATGAGTTGGCAATTTTCTCTCCGAGGAGCTTCATCTAATACCTGTTCTAGGACCTGACCGAATAAATTGGGCGATTCTGTAAAGCCTTGTGGAAGGACAGTCCACCGGTATTGGTTTTTACGGCCAGTAAAGGGGTTCTCCTATTCAAAGGCGAACATGTCTCTGCTCTCTGTAGCTAATGGACAAGTCCAAAATGCATCCTTGAGATCAGTGACACTAAACCATTGATTATGGGGGTCAATTTTACTCATGATGGTATAGGGGTTAGGTACAACCGGGTGACGGGCAAGAATGAATTTGTTAAGCTCCCTCAAGTCCTGTACTAGGTGCCGTCTGGTTTTTGAACAGGTAAAATCGGGGTATTAAAGGGAGACATACAGGGTTCGAGTATGCCGTCCTGAATCAACTGGTCAATTACGGGCTGTAAACCTTTTCGGCCAGCCATCGGAATCGGGTACTGTTTCTGCCTAACAATTTGTTGAGTATCCCTTAAAGTGACTTGTAGTGGAGGAATGTCGAGGATTCCTCTATTGCCTTTTCCTGCCCATACTCTTGGATTTATAAGTTTTCGATCCTCCTCGTTCAAAACATAGAATTGTACTCCAATGCCTGATTGTAAAGGTTGGGTACCGATAGTCAATTGGTCCTGTAAGTCCCTTCCTAGCAAACATACTCCGGCTTGGGGAAGTAATAGAAGATCCTCAATTATGATCTTATCTCCCATTTGAATTCTGACCTCTCGCAATACTGGGACTGGAAAGTCTCGTCCTCCCACCCCAGAAACTGTAACTGTCCCTTCTATTTTAACCCCCTGGGGTTGGTGTAGAATGCTAGATCGGGCAGCTCCAGAATCGACTAAAAATATCATCTTGTCACTGTGGGGTCCTATGCATAAATTAACTAATGGTTCTCCGTGCAGCCCCACAGTGTGTATTGGCTGAGAACCGTGACCCCCTTATTCGTAATCAGCTTCCATCAGGGCATAGGAGCGTGTGTCCATTGCTCGCAGTGGGCATTCCTTTTTAAAGTGCCCTTCCTTTTTACCATGGAAACAGATAAGAGGTCCTGTTTCCCAATCTCTCCCAAAATTTCTAGGGGACACCCGTCGTCCCCGCAATCCTCCTCTACTCCTCCACCTGCTGGGGTCCCCACTTCCCCACCTGTGGCTCCCCTCACCGCGTACAGAAGTTGGCCCGTAATCCTTATCTTTTTCGTGATGATCAGCTACTATTCCTTTGACTGTTTGTATTAAAATTTTAGCTTTCCCTTTTTG